>NW_021145292.1:51270-204978 GCF_002837175.3 Physeter macrocephalus
TGCCACTCTCTCGCTTCGTCACAGCTTACCCTTCCCCCTCCCCATGTCCTCAAGTCCATGCTCTAGTAGGTCTGTGTTTTATTCCCGTCCTACCACTAATCTCTTCATGACATTTTTTTTTCTTAGATTCCATATATATATGTTAGCATACGGTATTTGTTTTTCTCCTTCTGACTTACTTCACTCTGTATGACAGACTCCAGGTCTATCCACCTCATTACAAATAACTCAGTTTCATTTCTTTTTATGTAGAGCCGTAGTTCTTTGGGTAGGGGCCTCACAAGGTTGGGTAGGTGGCAGGTCCTCTTCCTGATAGCAGCGTTGGCAGATGACCAAGTTCTCTCTTCTTCAGGTTTCCCTGCGAGACCTCCGTACTTTTAAGGTGGAGCATGAGTTTGATGCCTTCTCAGGGAGTCTGTCGGATTTTGATGTGCACGGCAACCTGCTAGCCACTTGTGGTTTCTCCAGCCGCCTCACCGGCCTGGCCTGTGACCGTTTCCTCAAGGTGTATGATCTACGCATGATGCGTGCCATCACCCCACTTCAAGTTCATGTGGATCCTGCCTTCTTACGCTTCATCCCTACGTATACTTCTCGTCTTGCTATCATCTCCCAGTCAGGTATGAAGGGGATGTAGGATGGGGTAGGAGGAGTCGATGAGTGAAGGGGAACTAGGCACGAGAAGGAGTGTGCTCCCTGGAATTTCTTTGTTGGGGAAAAAGTAACCTTTCTGAGGGGTCTCAGGGTCTCACTTAGGTTTGGTAAGAGATTAGAGCTTTTATTTTCTCCCTGAGTGTGAAGAACACATATGCAAAAAATATAGGTAGAGGAGACAAAACAACTTTAGAACTGTCCTTTGCTGGGTAGCAAACCTCCCTGTGGTTTATGGGAAGGCATCAGATGGTACTTTCTGTTATCTCTAGGAATGGATTTGGGGCCCATCTTTGCTTGATACCAGGGGAAGAGGGTAGGAAGGGCATAAAAGGATGGCTCCCTTTCATCTTCCAGGGCTCAGTGGGCTTCCTTCTCCCTCCTAGGGCAGTGCCAGTTTTGTGAGCCCACAGGCCTGGCCAACCCAGCAGACATCTTTCACGTGAATCCTGTGGGGCCTCTGCTAATGACGTTTGACGTGTCAGCCAGCAAGCAGGCCCTCGCCTTTGGGGATTCTGAGGGCTGTGTGCATCTCTGGACTGATTCCCCTGAGCCTTCCTTCAACCCCTACTCCCGTGAGACCGAGTTTGCTTTGCCCTGTCTCGTGGACTCACTGCCTCCTCTGGACTGGAGCCAGGACCTGCTGCCTCTTTCCCTCATCCCTGTCCCGCTCACCACTGACACGCTTCTCTCTGATTGGCCTGCTGCCAACTCCGCTCCAGCTCCCAGGTTGTACCTCACATCTGGGCCAAAAGGAGGGAGGGGGAAAGGGCCAGGATTCCAGGATTCTCTGCAAGCCCTGTTATTATTCTACTTCTTTCCTGATTTTTGTCTACTCTCAGTATTTTCTTTTTTTTCCTGGTCCCTTGGGGATTGGGGCTGAATGGGCAGACACCACAACCTTCAAGCCCTAGCACTATGCTACATTATAGGCGAGCACCCCCTGTGGATGCAGAGATTCTGCGCACCATGAAGAAGGTGGGCTTCATTGGCTATGCACCCAACCCCCGCACCAGGCTGCGCAATCAGGTATGTCCAGAGAGGAGAGGGTCAGCCCCTATCCCAGGCCATTGGTGTTTCTCCTATCTTTTTCCTTTAGTAGTTCTCATTAGTTTTTTTTGTGTGTGTGGTACGCGGGCCTCTCACTGTTGTGGCCTCTCCCGTTGCGGAGCACAGGCTCCAGACGCGCAGGCGCAGCGGCCATGGCTCACGGGCCCAGCCGCTCCACGGCATGTGGGATCTTCCCGGACCGGGGCACGAACCCGCGTCCCCTGCATCGGCAGGCGCACTCTTCAACCACTGCGCCACCAGGGAAGCCCCTAGTTTTTTTAAAAATAAAGTTTATTTATTTATTTTTGGCTGCGTTGGGTCTTTGTTGCTGCGCGCAGGCTTTCTCTAGTTGCAGCGAGCAGGGGCTACTCTTCATTGCAGTGCACGGGCATCTCACTGCGGTGGCTTCTCGTTGTGGAGCGCAGGCTTCAGTAGTTGTGGCACGTGGGCTCAATAGTTGTGGCTCGGGGGCTCTAGAGTGCAGGCTCAGTATTTGTGGCGCACGGGCTTAGTTGCTCCGCGGCATGTGGAATCTTTCCGGACCAGGGCTTGAACCCGTGTCCCCTGCATTGGTAGGCGGATTCGTAACCACTGCGCCACCAGGGAAGTCCCTTCTCATTAGTATTTGCTTTTAGTCAGTCAGTAAAGGTTTTTTGAAGCCTACTGAATTGACGGTACTATACTAGGTGTTAGGGTTCAGAGACATAAAAGATAGGGTCCTTGCTCTTAAGAAGTTTAGTGTTTGGTTGGTGAAGGTAAGACCTGTGCATAGCAGAAATTATTTATGTTCTATCATTAAATGCTAAAGGAATGTTAGAAGCATTCAGTGAGAGAGCTGTTTAGAGGGAAAACGGTCCTCTGGGCTAGAGTGGTCAGGGAGGGCAATACTAAAAGAGGTGGATGTTGAGCTGGAAAGGTGAAAGACGGGCAAGTAGATGGTAACAGGGGAGGCTCTCAAGATGAGAGGACAGTGTTACTGAAGTCTCAGAAGGCCTGACAGGGACTATGCTGGAGCAGCTGTTAGTATTGGGAAACAGTGAGAGATGAAGTTTGGAAAGGGGCCGGTTGTGAAGCCTTGCATACCAGTGTATAGCAGAAGTGATGCACCGAAAGGGCCATTCTGGGTGGGGTAGTCTGGTGGCGCATGCTGGACAGAGTGTACGTGGGGGAGCCCAGTGTGGAAGCCATTGGCATTGTCCAGCTGTGATGAGGTAGGGTGATGGCAGTGGGAATGAAAAGGAAGCAGTGGATGCTGAAAACCCCATGAAATTAGAAGATTCAGGACTTGGTGATGATAGCTTCAGTGTTGGAATAAAGGTAGGGGGAAACCAAAGATGATTATATACATCCAACGAGGCCACCTCTTTTTAAAAACCCTAGATTCCTTACCGACTCAAGGAGTCTGACAGTGAATTTGACAGCTTCAGCCAGGTCACTGAGTCACCAATAGGGCGGGAAGAGGAGCCACATCGCCACATGGTCTCTAAGAAATACCGCAAGGTGCTGGGGATACCAAGGAAGGGGCCTTCTGGGATGTGGGGAAAGGTTCCCAGGGAAGGGGGTCATATGAGACAGAATTGAAGGGCTCATTCAAGAAGCCTTCACCTATCCCTCTGGACTCAGGAGAGGTTTGGGGGAAGGTTATGGCTACTGCAAAGATTTAGGGGACTCTGAGAGTGTCTTCCTCTTGCTCAGACCGTTTCTGCTTCAGGTGACTATCAAATACTCCAAGCTAGGGCTGGAGGACTTTGACTTCAAACACTACAATAAGACGCTGTTTGCTGGATTAGAGCCCCACATCCCCAATGCCTACTGTAACTGCATGATCCAGGTAAGGCTGGGTGTTCCTGCGATTTGAACATGGCTACTGCTTTTCTTTTTCTATGTGGGCCCCCCAACCCCTTGTCTTTTTCCAGGTCTCCCCAGCCAAGTCCACTTTGGCCTCCTCTACCATTCTTTCTTGCCCCCTCAGCCTTCAAGTCTCCTCTGTGATCTCTACTTCTTCAGTGGACTCCAGCTCTGTATTCTCCACCATCTCTTAACCTTCCGATCTCTCTTCCTCCCTGTACCAGTTGTCTGCATCATATCTCCTGCTCTTCCCTCCAGGTGCTCTATTTCCTGGAACCTGTTCGCTGTCTAATCCAGAACCACCTTTGCCAGAAGGAGTTCTGCCTAGCATGTGAGCTGGGCTTCCTCTTCCACATGTTGGACCTCTCCCGAGGTGACCCTTGTCAGGTCAGTGCCTGGAGACCTGGGACAATAAAAGGGGAAGGGAGGTGGACAGTAGGCAGGGTCATCACTCTGCAGATGGCCACAAAAGAGAAAACAACCCTTTTCCACCAACACACTTCCTGGATTCCAGGGCAGTAATTTTCTTCGGGCATTCCGCACCATTCCTGAGGCCTCGGCCCTTGGTCTGATTTTGGCTGACTCGGATGAGGCTTCAGGCAAGGGCAATCTGGCCAGGCTCATTCAGAGGTGGAATCGCTTCATTCTCACTCAACTGCATCAAGATTTGCAGGAGCTGGAAGTACCCCAGGCTTATCGAGGTGCTGGAGGCAGGTATGGAAAATTGGGACAGGAATAGTTAAAGCTCCCATGATAAGCCCCACTGTGACTTAAAGGGTCTCCTAACTCCCTCAATGTGCATATATTGCCCTCCCCACTCTTAGCAGCTTTTGCTCATCAGGAGACTCTGTCATTGGGCAGCTGTTCAGCTGTGAGATGGAAAACTGCAGCCTCTGCCGCTGTGGCAGTGAAACTGTGCGAGCCTCATCCACCCTGCTCTTCACACTCTCCTACCCTGAGGGTAGCAACAGTGGTATACCCTGCAGCTGGGTTGGGAAGGCTCCCCCAGATGTCCTGTACCATCAGGGAGAGGGTGTTGGGGGGCTAACAGTGGGTACAGGGAGGACCTGGAGTGAAGCATCCAGTTTCCCCTCAGATAAAACCGGGAAGAATTGTGACTTTGCTCAGGTGCTGAAGCGAAGCATCTGCCTGGAGCAGAATACACAGGCCTGGTGTGACAACTGTGAAAAGTACCAGCCTACGGTGAGTGGGCTGTTGCACTGGACTAGAGTCCTGCCTTGCTGGGGACTCGGCCATGGTCTCATCTGGGACTGGCTGGGTCAGCACCACCATCCAGCGATCTATAGGGAGTGGGAAGAACCCCAACTGGAGGATGCAGATCCAGGCTTAACTGTTCCTGTCCAGGTTTCTCTCCCTGTAGGCCGCCTGCCATTCCTTGTTTGTTTTATCCTCTCAGATTCAGACCCGCAACATCTGCCATCTCCCAGATATTCTTGTCATCAATTGTGAGGTGAACAGCTTGAAAGAAGCTGATTTCTGGAGAATGCAGGCTGAGGTAAGGACTGAGTCTGGAAACAGGACTTTAGGAGTACTTTTTAGTTCTTCCCTCTTTTGACTTCCACATATGATTAATGTTCCTGAGGAATTGGCTATTTCCGCCTTTGTGTTCAGGTTGCCTTCAAGATAGCAATAAAGAAGCATGGTGGGGAAATCTCCAAGAATAAGGAGTTTGCTTTGGCTGATTGGTAGGTATCGTCTGTAGAGTGGTCAAAGGATTGAACTACTCAGGGGCTCCTCTTGTCACTGGTCAGATCTCCTCAGAACAAATTTCCAATTCTCCTGTCCTGATAGGAAGGAACTAGGGAGTCCAGAGAGCATGCTGATGTGTCCCTCCATTGAGGAGTTGAAGAATGTCTGGCTTCCTTTCTCCATTCGAATGAAGATGACCAAGAACAAAGGGCTGGATGTTTGCAATTGGACTGATGGGGATGAGATGCAGGTTGTTGAAAAACTGGGAAGAGGAGGGGGAATAAGGGAGAGAAGGTCCGGGAATTCCCCGGCGGTCCAGTGGTTAGGACTCGGCGCTCTCACTGCTGGGGCCCCGAGTTCGATCCCTGGTCGCGAACTAGAATCCCATAAGCCGCGTGGCGCGGCCCAAAAAAAAAAAAAGAGAGAAGGTCGGGGCAGAAGCAAGGCAAGGGGAAGGTGGAATTTAACGTAGGGGGAGAAAAGGGAATAAGGCCTAGTATTCACCAGTTGTGGGCTTTTCCAGAGTGACTCAGTTCAGTGTTGGGAGTCATAGATGGGCTAGGATGGAAAGAACCCACCCTCGTCCCCCATCCCTATACCCCAAACTCCCTGTCCTCTATCCCCATTCCCCTTCCTTCCTCATCCTTAAACTTAGCTTAGCAGCCTGGGTACCCCCCTCACAGTGGGGCCCAGCCAGGGCAGAGGAGGAGCATGGTGTCTATGTGTATGACCTGATGGCTACTGTGGTACACATCCTGGACTCACGTACAGGGGGCAGCCTGGTGGCTCACATCAAAGTTGGAGAGACCTACCACCAGCGCAAGGAGGTGAGTGAGGTAATACAGGGCAGGGACACTCCTGGTGGTGGCCACATGGAGTCCCAGGTCTGTCCTTAAGTCTGAGCCAGAATGCTCCAGCCATCACTTTGGCATCACTGTGTCTCTGTATCTCCACACAGGGTGTTACCCACCAGCAGTGGTATCTCTTCAACGACTTTCTCATTGAACCTATTGATAAGGTTAGTTGTAATACATTCCGTTCCCCCTTTCATCTCCCTTTTTCTTAGCATCCTTAACCTCAGTGCCTGAGAGAGTGCCAGGCAGATTCAGAGGGAGGGATGGGGCCTCAATAATAAAAAGCAGAGCTAAAAATAGCACCTGAGTCCTGTCTTTTCTCTGACTTGGGATAAAGGGAAAAGGGGCATATATGTAGGCCATTAAGTGCTTTTTCTTTTATAGCATGAAGCTGTGCAGTTTGACATGAATTGGAAAGTGCCTGCTATCCTTTATTACATCAAAAGGAATCTTAATTCCAAATACAACCTGAACAGTAAGTGGTACAGTGTAAACCCAAGGGTGTGGGCAATTTAGATTGGTCTTCAGGAAGAGATCTGGGAAATAGCTTGTTAAGATTAGGATTGGCGACCAGTGTTAATATTTCCAGGGATAGTAGAGCAATTCCTGCTCATCAGGCCTTAAATTTAGAATCTGGAGATACTGAGGGTGTCGAGGGAAGAGGTGATGGGGGGGAAGTCCGATCAAAATGGCTAAGGTTATGATTTTGAGCCTAAACATTCTTATCCCCAAGTGAAGATCTCTTTTTTTGGTGATGAACTCCTTATTAAGTCCCTTTTTGATGCCTTTAAACCATAGTTTCTCTGTAACTTTATTTTTCTGGATTTACTAAGGTAAAGTCTAAAGTGAGAATCTTATTCCTTCCTCTCTGTTAACTTTTTTGGGTTTTTTTTAGCATATTTTCTGATAATTTTCTGATTTGACCTGTTCCCGTCTACCTGCTCTGTCCATCAGACATGATCTTTTTACTCACATGCTTTGATTATTGGGATAACAGTGTAGACCTGGTCTCTGGTAGCCACTCCGGCTTCCCTCCCCTGGTCACTTCCCTCTCCCCAGCCATCTATCTTCTGGGTTCTCCCTTCCAGTTAAGAACCCTATCGAGGCAAGTGTTCTGCTGGCTGAAGCCTCATTAGCACGGAAGCAGCGGAAAACACATACGACCTTTATTCCCCTGATGCTGAATGAGATGCCACAGGTTGGGGACTTGGTGGGCCTGGACGCTGAGTTTGTCACCCTTAATGAGGTAACCAAGACCAAAAAGGGTGGGGTGTTAGAACAGAACTCTGGGGATATTAGGAGTCATAAGCATTTCTCTGATTTCCTTATGAACTCTTCTCACATAGGAAGAAGCAGAGCTGCGCAGCGATGGCACCAAGTCTACCATCAAGCCAAGCCAGATGTCAGTAGCGAGGATTACCTGCGTTAGGGGCCAGGGACCCAATGAGGGTATCCCCTTCATTGATGACTACATCTCTACCCAGGAGCAGGTAATAGGATGTGGAGATGCAAGTGAGAGAGACCCTGTGCTTATATAGAGTGCCCTAGAACCCAGGGAAGAGTGGCAGGGGGAACTGTGCACCTCGTTTCCTGGGTCACTTGACCTTTTCTCTATCCCTAGGTGGTGGATTACTTGACTCAGTACTCAGGGATAAAGCCAGGAGACCTTGATGCCAAGATTTCCTCTAAGCACCTCACAACTCTAAAGTCTACCTACTTAAAGCTTCGTTTTCTCATAGACATTGGAGTCAAATTTGTGGGTCACGGTCTGCAGAAGGACTTCCGGGTCATCAACCTCATGGTTCGGGCAGGGCTCTTTTAAGAGTCTTTCTTTGTGTGTGGGCCCCCCAGGGTATACATTGTGCTTTTGGAAAATGGGAAATTATGGATCCCCTACCTTCAGTCTCCCACTCTTTTATCCCTGGCAGGTGCCCAAGGACCAAGTCCTTGACACTGTTTATCTATTTCACATGCCCCGAAAACGAATGATTTCCCTGCGATTCCTTGCTTGGTACTTTCTGGGTGAGTTGCTCTGCCTTGTAGCCCTTGCTGTGGTCAGCAAGAGCATGAAAATGTGTGAGAGGCCAAGGGGAGTAGGTATGACCCTGGGTTAGTGGTGAGAGTTACTGATGAGAGTTACTAATTAGCTTCAGTATCCCTTCTGTGCACTAGGGTTGGTGTTTGGCTCTTTCCCTTAAGGGTAGTCAGGTTTTTTTTGTTGTTGTTTATTGGGAGTTGGGGGTGTGAGTAGAGGACATGTCCTTACCTCCCTTTGCTAGGCCCCAAACTATTCCACCTCTACTTCCCCCCAGACCTGAAGATCCAAGGGGAGACCCATGACAGTATTGAAGATGCCCGCACAGCCCTTCAGCTTTACCGAAAGTATCTGGAGCTAAGCAAAAATGGCACTGAGCCTGAGTCCTTCCACAAAGTGCTCAAGGGCCTTTACGAGAAAGGCCGAAAGATGGACTGGAAGGTGCCTGAGCCCGAGGGCCAGACAAGTCCCAAGAGTAAGGCCTGGGATGGGACAGGGGATACTGGACTGGGTGGGTTTTGGTTGTATATGTGAAGATTATACCCACCGTAATAAGAATGATGATGATGTTAACAACAGTACCACCCCAACAGGTTGTAATGTAAAGCACTTAACAGTTTACAAAGCACTTAATCCTCAAAACATTCAGTGAAATTGATTTTATTATTGAAACTCTCTATTGGTCCTAACCTCTTCTTGCCCAGTTCTAAAATGTTTGGGGCAGTTCCATGCCCTCTTTCCTCTTGCATTTTTCCTTCATAAGAAGTGTCCCAGGTGCTTTTTCTCCACTCATCTTAAAAGTCAATGCTCTTCGTTTTGTCTCTGACAGATACAGCTGTCTTCTCTTCAGTGCTGGCGCTCTGACCTCCCCCTCCCCCAACGAACAGTGCCCTCTCCCTTCAGTTTTCTGTGGCCCTAGAAGTGGGAGATGGCTTCCCAAGTTGGCTATACCCTGTCTACTTCCAGAATTGGACTTGCTCAGGGTCTACAGATGGTGCTATTAATAGAACTGGAATGCAGCAGAACTGTTGCAAAGGGTCTAGGAGCCAGATTCCTTTTTCATCCTTTGCAAAATAGTGGGCCAGAAACAGAGTCTAGAATTGACCCAGATGGAAAGTAATTCATGTTCTTAATAAATATCCTGGGTAATTAATGCCCAGGCAAAGAAGCTCCTGGAACCAAAACTCTCATTTTCTAGTTGGCTAAGTACTGAAGTCCCGGACAATGACAGGATACAACAATAGCTCAAGACCTAGCTTAAGTCTTGACTGCTTGAGGGTTGCCTGGAGGGGGCCAGCATTTAGAGTCTGGTGGTCCCAAGCAAACCAGTGTTGCCAACATTATTATTGCCGAAAGGGCCTTTGGGTCCTAACAAAGCTTCGCTGCTGGCTTCACTCCTGTTGACAGCTGAGAAGCATCTGTCTTCCATCCACTCTCCTATCCCAGGTTTTGTTTTCTTGTTATTTTTTAAAAATTTTGTCTTAAATTGCATGTTTTATAAAATAAAAACAAAGATATTATTGAGTGTCATCTGTCTCATTAGAAATGTGTGCGTGTGGGGTTCTCTGACTTCAGCTCTCCTCTCCTTTGTGTTGGCTTTCTATTACAACTGGAAAAAACTAAGGCTTTCAAATTTCCACCCAGAAATGAAGGTAAAACTCTGGAGTCCAAAATTTAGGATATTGGAGGAGAATGCCTTTCCTGGGCAGCGTTAGGTCTTTGCTGTGGCTGCCTGGAACCCTAAGGTCGGGTTCTTTTAAGACGTACAAGTATGGTTTCCCCGTTACGTGTAAAAGGGGAGTTGGAGAACTGACAAACTACAGGTCCCAGGATATCTTAAAATCTGTAGCTACGAATAGAGAATGTGTGGTGCCGCAGTGCTTCCTGGGAGATGTAGTTTTCTGGGTATTGAAACCAGGGCTTCTCACTGGCTAGCAGCACACCTTTCTTTTTGAAGGTCCGAGCCCACCTAGATTGGCACGCGCGAGCCTGACCGCCTCCGTGCACCACGTCAGGCTCTGACTCTGCTTCAAGCCACTCCTATTCTTCGGCTGACCGCCCCCCCCCCACGGTGGTCACGTGGAGCTGCTCGCCACGCAAGTCTGGGTCCTGCGATCCACCGGGGTCCTTGCCGCCTGGGAGCCGCTCTTATGCTGCCTGTTCGCGCGAGAGTTTAGAGGGGCGGGTTTGGGGTCGGTCTCTAGTGTGGGACTCGTACTGTAGCGCGTTTGAGACCTGCTTAGGCGTCCACTTAGAGCTCGAGGAGCTGGCTCAGGCAGCCGCCGGGGCACCCCGTGTCTGGAAAGCGCAGGAGCGCTCTGGAGAATCCTGGACAGCCCCGCTTCCCCGCAGCCAGGTGCTAGGGTCGGGAGCTAAAGTGAGAGTCCGGCTGTCTTCCAGCGCCTGGGCCACGGCGGCGGCCCTGGGAGCAGAGGTGGGACGGATGCGAGTGGCACTGAGGGTCGGGGTTGCACTGGATCGAAGGCAGTGGTGGGGTCTTTAGAAAGGGGGCTGGCCCGCACGGGGAATAGCTTATAGGCTGGAGGTGGGGGTGCAGCAGTCTTCGGTGCTGGGTCCAAATAGGCCCTAGTTATTGAGTGCTCCTCTCGCCAGCCAGCCACCTCGCTACCTCCTGGCCAGAATCAGCTACTCTCCTTGCCAGCAGCTCCTCTGTGCCTGTCGTCCTTGCTTAATCCTAGCCACCAACCCATGGCTGTCACATAGCCCTGTGAATCCTAGGCAGCGGACGCTTAAGTACCAACATCTAAGGCCTCACCTGTCGACGTAGTGTCTGGGGCTAAGCCCCAAGTTTCGAGCTCAGCGCTCTCACCCACCGCCCCGGAGCCTCCGGGGCCTCGAGCGCCGGAACAGAGGAGCCCCTTTGTGTCCGGGCCATTTCCTGGAAAGCAGAGCCAGATCACACTGAGGCCTTTGTAGGCCTTGGGATGAAGGATTGGGCGGGGGTGGGGGTGGGGTGTGTGTGGGGGGGGCGAGGTACAGGGGAGAATGGAGCTGGCTCCTCACACCTATGCTTTATTCCAATACAAACCCAGGTGGAGCAACCCCATTGCGCTAAAGATGAAGGGCTGGGGTTTGCTGGCCCTGCTTCTGGGGGCCCTGCTGGGAGCTGTCTGGGCCCGGAGGAGCCAGGATCTACACTGTGGAGGTAAAGGCACAAAAGAAGAAATGGGAGGAAGAGTGGGTGGGGAAGATAGAGCCTTGGAGGGCATGGGATCCAAGGCCTGGGAGAAGGATGAGTGGAAGTCCCTGGGTTGATTCCTTTCTCTCCCCACCCCCTGCCCCGCCTTGCACCAGCTTGCAGGGCTCTGGTGGATGAACTAGAGTGGGAAATTGCCCAGGTGGATCCCAAGAAGACCATTCAGATGGGCTCTTTCCGAATCAATCCAGATGGCAGCCAGTCAGTGGTGGAGGTAACTGATTCTTCCCCCAAATAAAATAGCTCATTCTAACTAATTAAGAGGGACCTTAGTTTAATAGAAATGTAGAAAACATTGACCCACATAGGTATCTAAAAGATTGGGCTGTCTTATTTGGAAGAGGCTGGAGGCTTATACCCTATGCATTTGCTTCCTTGGCTCGAAACCCTAATACTTTATTTCTGTTGTAGAAGTTGTTAGCCGACAGGGAACCTTGATCAGCCCCCTTCTCCACATCCTTAATCCAGTGACTTGTGTTTTCACTATGGCAGTATGGTATACAAACAAACATTCATTTGAAACAAATAGGTCTTATCCTTACATTTAGGAAATTTATTTCAGGTGAAAACATAACAGAGAAAGCTGTACCCAGTGGGCATTTGGGAGATGTTAAGGTTATGATGCTTGTGAAACGCTTTAATAGTTGTTATCTTCAAAGCCCATACTGCCTCGTTAATGCTCTCCTCCTATTAAGGGCAGGTATTAGCCTCATTTTAATACAAAAAAGAAAATCATTACCTTACAGCCATAAGAATTAAAAGAATTCAAAGGAAGAGAACACATAGTTGACTGAGGTTAATCAAAGAGGTTGTTTATCTGTAATTTGGAGCTCATGACATCTATTTTATTTTTTAGGCTTGTATAATGAGGTAAATAAGATCACATATTTGAAAGGACTTTGGAACTACACAAATCATACTGTTTTTAAATTAGGGAAGGCTTTTTAGAATAGGTTGGTTGAGCTAGATTTGGAGGGAAAAGTAAGGATATAAATTACTAATGTACAGAGGTAGAAAAATGTGACCCAAGGCTGAGGACATTTCTAGGTGCCTTATGCTCGCTCAGAGGCCCACCTCACAGAGCTGCTAGAGGAGGTATGCGACCGGATGAAGGAGTATGGGGAACAGATTGACCCTTCCACCCACCGCAAGAACTACGTACGTGTAGTGGGCCGGAATGGAGAATCCAATGAACTGGACCAACAGGGGATCCGAATTGATTCAGACATCAGTGGCACCCTCAAGTTCGCGGTGAGCTATGCTGAGTGGGTAGCCGGTTCTTGGAAACTAGGGGAATTACTGGAGAGCCCAAGTGGAAAGTTGGATTAATGTCCTTGTCCTCCTCTCTGGAGGTGGAGACCAGAGGCTTCCCTTGCTGTCTTCTCTCACTCCTTTCTCCCTTGGGTTGACAGTGTGAGAGCATTGTGGAGGAATACGAGGATGAACTCATTGAATTCTTTTCCCGAGAGGCTGACAATGTTAAAGACAAACTTTGTAGTAAGCGAACAGGTAAGCTATTCCCACTTTACCTTCTGTCCTCACATCCCTGTGGAACCTGGCACATTCTCTAGTATGTGTCCCACCCCCGCTCCTCCAACACCCCCCTAATACCCCCTCCTCCAACCTCTGATGTTAGCTCAAGAGTTGGCTTCCATTACTTATGGCTTAGGGACTTGGGTTGTTCCTCTCCATTCTTTTCCTGTTGGCTTTCAGAATTTGTGGCTCCCTCACCTGAGTGAGATACTGGTGAGAGGATGGTGGGAATGTTTTGTCATTTAAAAGCATATGCTCCGGGGACTTCCCTGGCGGTCCAGTGGTTAAGACTTCATCTTCCAGTGCAGGGGGTGTGCGTTCGATCCCTGGTCAGGGAGCGAAGAGTCCCACATGCCTCAAGGCCAAAGAACCAAAACATGAAACAGAAATAATCCTGTAACAAATTCAATGAAGACTTTAAAAAAATGGTCCACATCAAAAAATCTTGGGAAAAAAAAGAAAAAAAAAGCATATGCTCTGAAAAATGGTGGTCGGTGTGTGTGTCAGTTTGTTTTGGGATACTTTCTTGATAGTGGCATATATCAGTATGAGAGTGGCATTTTCTTTGAAACTGTCATGTGCTATTTGCAGATCTATGTGACCATGCCCTGCACATATCGCATGATGAGCTATGAACCACTGGAGCAGCCCAGACTGACAAGCTTGATGGATCACCCCCAGGAGGGGAGAGGGTGGCAATGCCTTTTATATTATGTTTTTACTGAAATGAACTGAAAAAATATGAAACCAAAAGTATGAACCGTGTTTTCTTTTCATGCCCAGAATTGGCCCTTCAATTAGGCTTGAAAATAGGAGATTCCAGACAGGAAAGAAAAGGGAAGGGAAGGAAGAGCTTTGGGAATGGTATAGCGCTAAGGTAGGAGGAGCCTGAAGCTTTCATTCTTTTGTTATCTGAGATTCCTGCTGGACTCACAAACTAGATAAGCATTTATTCAGTGCTTATTCAGTATGATGTGTTTAGAGTCTAATTATAGTGAGAAGAGGAACCTCTATGAATAAGCTAGGGAACATGAATAAGTGTATGGTAGTATAGGATTCTAGAAATTACTTGTATTCATACTGATGAAACATAAAGTAAGATGGAGCTCAGTCCTGAAGGAAATGGATTTTTCTACCCTTCCAGATGGAGGGATCAGCAAGAGCATACAGGAAAGGGCAAATGGATGTGATCAGCTCAGCTGAAAAGTAAGGGCTTTATCAGATAGGGAGAAATGAGGTAAGGAATGTTATTTAAGGAAAGGACCCTCCCTACCCTTCCAGATGGAGGGATCAGCAAGAGCATACAGGAAAGGGCAAATGGATGTGATCAGCTCAGCTGAAAAGTAAGGGCTTTATCAGATAGGGAGAAATGAGGTAAGGAATGTTATTTAAGGAAAGGCCTTGCTTGCTGGCCTAAGCTTTCAGATTTGATGCCAAAGCAACAGTAAAGTATACCTACCTTTATCATCTCTATCACTAGCCATTGTCAATGTGGACCATAAGTGTGTCCCCATTTTCTGTGTGTACAGATTCTGTACTGGGGCATAGGGATGAAAATATAAAGGATACCTTCTTTGAAGAGATTCTTAAACACCCTGATCCTGAGGTGTGGCTGTCTCAGGGTTTGGAATGGAACATTTGTCCCAGGAATGCCTCAGGGAGAGAACACCTGTTATTCAGGTTTATTACATTTATTAAGCACTTTAGAATCTAAAGGCCCTTGGAAGTCATCTAGTTCACCTTTGCAGATGAAATAACTGATTTTACAGATAAAGAAACCCGAGGCCCAGAGAAACCACAGGTCCTCAAGTCCTGTATGTAGTGGCAAAACTGGATCTATAAGCTGATGTTCCCAAGTATCAATCTGATCTAATATAGCTGTGAAGTAGCTTCCGTTTTACGTCTTTTTTTTTCTCTTTAATACCTTGCACTAAGCCTGGCACGCGGAATGAATGTGTTCAACAAAGCTTTCTTGTACCACACAAATCCCTATGAAATCTAACAATTAACTAGCTCAGAGCAAGCACCCTGATACTAGTTGACAACTAAATTCAGGGTCTAGTGCTAATTCCTTCTTCTCTTGTCAGTCATAAGAAATGCTGTATCCTGTCAAATCAGTTTTCCAGACCAGCTGTTACTAAGCTTTATTTCTTCTGTGATGCACGTGAATGATGTTCACTTGCTTCATTCCCCTATGAGTATACCCAGGATTCTGTCTATTGCTGCTTGGTGTCTGTAAGTTCTTACTCTTCCACCAGAAAGATTATCAGAAATGTAAGTGAGAGTACTCTTATAGGGAACTTGAAACTGTTGTAATTTACAAAACAAGTTATTTGCAAGTTTTAATAAATAAAACAAATTTAATGTTAATCAGTAACAAGTTACTTATGTTCCTCACTAGTTTGTCAACGGCTGGAGAACAGCTGTTAAGAATTCTCCAGCCCGAGAGTCTTTGCCATTGGGACACAGGCATGTGTCTTACATAGGGAAGAGTGGACATTATCATCCTTGACTTGATCCTCAGGAGGATATACTTTGCGTATCTCTTAATTCATATCACAGGTTAGCACAAGGAATCCATGAATTTATCTGAACCTTTCTGGAGGCTACTATAATTATCCTAGCCTAGTATTTGGTAGAGCATGTACTCAACCTTGCATATCTGGTTACACCTTAAATTTTAGATACCTCGTAAATGAGTTTATCAGAAAAATGTTAGCTTTTAAAGAAATATTCCCAAAGACAGTGTGACAGTGTTTTTTGTTTGTTTGTTTTTTTGCCACACCACGAGGCTTATGGGATCTTAGTTCCCCAACCAACCCCGGGCCCTCGGCAGTGAAAGCACAGAGTCCTAACCACTAGACTGCCAGGGAATTCCCAAAGACAGTGTTAAATGAGATCCAGGTGTGACTAGGAAAATGTATTATGTGAAAATCTAGTCCTTAAAAATAAGTTTTAGAGGATTTTTTTTTTTGCTGTGGAAAGGACTCCGAGCAGGAACAAGATTCCTTTAAATATAGGACAGAGATGAATAGCAAGGGAAAAAGAACTAGTATATGTTAAATACTCATATAACAAGCGCATACACACACTTTTTTAATCTTTACAGCTCTAACAAATACTAGGTGTTACTCCCATTTGCAGAGCAAGAAACCAAGCTCAAAGAGGGGTGGGGGAACCAAGGCTTCAGCCCTAGCAGTCATCTTATCCCTAGGCTGATGGAGTCTCCATGTAGTCCCCAGTGGTTCTGTAAAGTACTACTTCTTTTATTTGAAAACTACCTTCAAGTTTGAACACATGCCCTCTGACTCTAATAATCTACAGTGAAAAAGCACTATATCCTCTTTTCAGCCATTTTCCCAGCCTGATTATTCCTTGTAAGAAGCCCATTCTATCCCCCTGGTCTTTTTAGGTGCTAAATGTTTGTCTCTCCTTACCTGTATTCTGGGAAGGTCTTCATTTATCATGTATTTCAGGTATCTTTTTTTTTTTTGGCTGGACCCCACGGCTGGCGGGATCTTAGTTCCCAGATCAAGGATCGAACACAATGCCCCCTGCATTGGAAGCGAGGAGTCCTAACCAGTGGACCACCAGGGAATTCCCTATAGTTCCTTATCTTTTAAAATATCTTTAAATATAGCAACACACTGAGCTAATGTGCCCAAGAAACTGTTAACAGTGACTCAAAGTCCCCTTCCTGAGTTGCAGCTGATCATTTACAGTCAGCACCATATAAACAATACAGCTTAGTAGTTAAAATACAGCTTCTGGAGTGAGGCCAGCCTAGGTCTGAATTCTAGCAATGCCAATTACAAGCTATGGTCCTGAGTAGGATACTTTACCTAAACCTTGGTTTCCTCCTCTGTAAAGCTACTGCTATTACCTACATCCCTTAGAGTTGTGAGGATTAATTAAGGTAATACATGTACCACATTTAGATAGTTTCTGGAAATAGGAAGTACTCAATAAATTTTAGCTGCTACCCATTAAATAAAGGAGTTTGGTTTACTGATATGAGTTTAAGTTCCATCTGCATTCTCCCACTTATCCTTGGCCACCAGGGGGCACCATTGCCTCTGTCCATTTTAAAGAGGTCATTCCAAAGGTCAAGATGACCTGGATGCTCAGCCTTCTCTCCCTTGTCCCCTCCATTTCTCAGGCACTTAGTTGTATTTGGACCTAGAGTTCGCTTGGCTTCTTTATTCATGCTAATCCTTCTCCCTTAACTTTCTTCCCACCTCCCCAGGTCCCAACCATGTTCAGAGAAAGGCTCTAAGCCAGCTCCTGGGAGATAACATTTAGTCCCTTTGAGTCCTGGGCTTTCCCATTGGCCTTATAGCAGTGGATGTCAGGACTGAACAACTTCAAAATAAGTCCATAAAGTCCTCATGACACTAGGCTCCAGGACACTGTGAGCATTATTATAAGTTCCCCACCCTTCCTCCAATCACTAGAGCTCCAAAATAGGTTACCCTTATGGCCACTCCGTAATTATCCCTTTGGTAGCCTCACCCTGAGAATGCCTCCTGCCACTTGGGGCACTGGAGCTCAGTCCTCTGGCCTGCGGGCTAGTCTCTGTGGATAATTAACCAGAGAGAAGAAACCAGGTCAGACTATTCTAGGGTTAGGAGGAAATCCTCTGTGAGATGCTAAATTGGGAGCAAATATTGATCAGTGGAGCTTTGAAGTCACCGAGGAGATAGCTGAGGTCAGTGCTCCCCTGGGGCACTGCTTGGCTTCTCTTTATGAAGTTCTTTCCTAAGATCTACCCATCTGATCCCCAAGCCAGAGAAGCATTGGTTGGTAGGTGTAAAGCTGAGTATAAGGAAACCTGGGAAGAGAAAATGGCATTTTTCTTTCTCTTTTTCCAAGTCCAAGCTATAAACTAGGTTCTTTATAAACAGGATCTATCTAAACCTGGCTTAGATGATACTGAGACCTTTGAACTTTGTTACTTCTATGTGAGGAGATAAAAGGGCTGTCCACTTGGGCCTTGGGTCATTCCTCTCTGCCCTTGGGTCAATGACAATGATATCTTAGGAAGGTAGAAAGGTCTTAAGTTCTTGTCTACCCAAAAGAATGAGTCAAGAATGATGTAGAAGATCACTTCAGTGCCATGGTTCATTTAATGGTCTCTGGGGAGCAGAGGATAAGAGTGTATAGAAGATAGCTAAGCAGGTATAAAGGTCCAGAGGCCCTATGGGAGTGACGGGAGTGATGTGACAAAAAGGGAGGTGATTTTGGATGAGGGGTTGGTCTGCAGATCCTGATCTTTTGGCTAGATGTGGGGTGGACTGTTTGTGTGGGGCTATGTGACTGGAGTGGCAGTGAGACTAATACCCAGGACCCAGAGGCTCTGGACTGCGCTGGAAAGCTTCATATTAAGGGGGCGTTTGTAAGGCGGGTTTCCTGGCATTAGTCACAGAACTGACAGCTGGCAAAGACCACTGGATATTCAGGCTCCTGCCTTTGCTTTCCTTCTCCACATTCTGGGTCTGTTGGTATCTATAATACCATGGCTTACCTCAAATGATTTCCACCAAGTAGCTAACTCTGGCATCATAGCCTGTGTCCACATGATGTCACCTCTATGGCCATTAAGTCATTGACCAAAGACGTTGTTCAAGAAAGCACACCAAGGGATTAGGATCAGCTGTCGTGATAGTGTATTAAGGGGTTGGCTTCCGAGGACCTTCAAAGGTCGAAGTCCTTGGGGCTTTTTCTCTAATAGCCACCTCACAACTAACCCCAAAGGTGTTAAGGATAAGGGGAAAAGCCGAAGTAAGTTAACTGAGTTCTCAGGCACATAGTTAACCACCTACACGCTTCCCCCCGCCCATCCACCGTTAATTAGCTTACCCCGGACGGTCCAATCCTCCCAGCCACAACTGCTGTCAACGGCTTAGGACCCGCCCCCCATGCACACTGGACCAATGGCTGAGCCCGGGGCGAATCCCTTGAGAGGGGGCGGGAGCGGGTTCCGGGCGGTAGGCGGGGCCTCACTGAGGACCCCGGGCTGGGCGCCGCCGCCGGCTCGTTTACCCTTTCCCACAGCCGCCTCCTTTCAACCTTGTTCCCCTCGTCGGCGCGGCCTCTGGTGCAGCGGCGGCGGCGGCTCCCGTTCCTACAGCAGTTCTCTTCCCTCCTTCCCTCCCCGCCAGATCCCCGAGTTCGCCCACCATGGCTTTACTCACTGCGGCCGCCCGGCTCTTCGGAGCTAAGGTGAGCAATTAGGAGAGAGCGCGCCGTCCCAGGGTGGGGCTGAGGCGACTGCAGGCCCTCTAGCGCCGGGGTCTCCCTCCCCTGCCCAGGCGCACCCCAGCGCATCTTAAAGGGGCCCTGCGCTTGGCTGGCCGCCAGCCCTGCGTGGCTCTCACAGGGTCATGTGCTTCGCTGGCCTCCCGGTCCCTGGGGGTGAGTTGAGCTCTGCACGCCCCGGCCTGCGGTCTTGGGCCGGTGGGGAGGCCGGACCCAGCTGTCACCCTGCCTGTCTGGGGTGGAAGAGGCGGGGATGCTTGGCCTTGGAAAAAGAAGGAGTGGAGAACATAGGTGTTGTGTTCCATTGGAGTTAGGGAAAGAGCCTGTTTGGAGGAAGGGGCGGGGTAAGAGAAATGGCAGGGGTGAGCAGGTGTGTTCACTTACCGCTGGGCCAGAGCTGGAGCCTTGGCTAATTTAGGCTTCTGCTTTGTAGAGAGGGCCTTGTCAGTTTCTGAACTGCCTGCTTCCGTTTCTCCAACCCAGTTATTTAAGCCTTTAGTGACCAAACATAGCAGTTCCTGCTAGAGGAATGCGACTCGGGTCCTCTTTGTCCTTGGGACTGTTGCACTTAACTCTTTATATAGGAGGAGCTTGGGTGGGGTGGAGCGCTTGTGTGAAATCGTCTGCATAATTATCACATATGATTGGAGAAAAAAAATAAAGGTTTTCCCCCAAAACTGCAGGCTGATAAGTGAAGATATTGGGCAAGAAATAGTAATTCCAAGGTTACATGACCGGTCCTACTACTTGCTCACTCAGGTTTTGCTGTTGCTCTTAAGTCTGCTCTACCCAGGAGAGATTCCTCTTATTCTTTGGGACCCCTTACTTGACTTTTGTTGCCGTTGGAATCATAGGAATATTGTTACAGGTAATGGTGCTTTCAATTTCATATTGCCAAAATTACTTTTGTCTCTGGGCAATTTGGCTCTTTAAACAGAGAAACTGGTGTGCTGAGGGAGTCCCAGCCTTCTAATCCAAGCAGGGACAGTCCCACAAGTGACCTTGACTCCTGCAAAGAATTTATACTTTCTCTTCTGCAGACAGATTAAAGTTGCCAGCACCTGAGGGGAGGAAGGGAACCCTTAGAATTGTTTTGGCTTACTGTGTTGTCTTGCATGGTTGGTGATAAGGTGAAGCATGTAGGATTTACAGGTTCTTCCAGGTACTCAGCAGCAAGGTGGAGGCTGATCATTTGGGGAGGTACTTGTCTTACCTGACGGTAGTTTCTTCCGCTGCCAGGTAACAGGGTAAGGAAGACTCTTGGGAAATGAAGCAAGTTCTAGATAGTGTTTTGGCAGAATAGGGGACACTATAATTAGCTCATTCCAGAGCTGCTAACCCAGACCAGATAATCTAACCCTGCAGTTTGAAAAAGCCTTTAGAATTTACATTCGAATTTATTTTGCCTCTTAAACCTCTGAGGAAACTCAGAAAGCTTTTGGGTTGACAGGGTTACCTAACTGTAGTGATCATTACTGTTTTGTTTACTTTCCTGTTAGAGATGGACCTGAGGATCCCCAAAACCTGTATATTGGAAGCTATTAGAAGGCTTTCGACCCTTAAAACTAACAAAGCCCAACAGATTGAGGAGTAGAAACTTTCTGAGATCTAAGCAGTTACAGCTAGGATACCAAGAAGCCTTTCAGTTTGTCAGCATTGCTAGCACCTGCCTGAGCTTTCCAGATTAGCCTGCAGTTTAATGGTACTCAGTTTTACTTTTGCTCTTAAGGTAGGCTTTAGAAGGCAAAAATAGTCTTCTAGCCTGCTACTGTGATTCTCAAGGTCAGGTGTAGCTCACTTTTCTGAGAAATTTTTTTAACCTTGCTAAGAGATACAAATACTAGTCATTGTTCTGTTATTTCACCCTACCCACTGTCAGGTAATTTAATGAACACCTGAGTTGGAGAGACCACCTCATTCAGAGCCTTGAGATTATTTTGACTTCTTGTTTACCTGAATGAATTTCTACTAAGCAATGGCTTTAGTATTAGCTGTAGGTGCTTTAGCTTTGTGCTGTAACTACTGTCTTTTCATAGGTGATCTGGGTTGGGAATTAGAGTGGGGCCACCAATTAACTTTTGGATTCATGCCAAAGTGACTTAACCAGCCCTAGTTGCTTCTTGTATCATTGAGAATTGCTCTTCCAAGCTAGGATGTTTGATAACTTTGCGTAAATCAATCCGGAAGTGTTTCTAGATTATTTCTAGACTTTCTCAAGACTCTTAATACCCATGATTCCTCTACAGCAGATGTACACCACTGCACATCTCTTCTATAAATCCTAGTCTGAAATTGGGTTCTACAAAACTGAGTCAGTTTTGTCCTGTGAAATGTTAGGCTTAAAGCCCCAGACTTTTAAGGGCAAGGACTCAAATCTCTTTGCCTTCATTTTGATTATCAGCCTACCCAAAGTAATGGCAATTCCTTGATGCTTACTAGATGGGCCAAAGATGAAAAATGGAGAATAAATCCTCATCATGTGCTAATGGTGGTATGATTGCATTTGTTCTTCCTAGTGGTCTTTAGATTGGTAGCAGGTGAATGCATGGGTGTGGGGAGGCATTGAGGGGAGCCCTGGTGAGGTGGTTAATCAGAGAAGGGAAGGCTGGCATTCCTAGTTCTTAGAGTCCAAGTGGGCAGAAGGCAGGAAACCAGACTTGGTGGATCTCCCTAAAGCCACAGAGTAATTCCTTCTGCCCTCTTTTCAGTGCCCTATGTGATAGAGCTGAATAGGATTTGAGTGAAATTAAAAACAGTAGTGAGGGGCTTCCCTGGTGGCGCAGTGGTTGAGAGTCCGCCTGCCGATGCAGGGGACACGGGTTCGTGCCCCGGTCCGGGAAGATCCCACATGCCGCGGAGCGGCTGGGCCCGTGAGCCGTGGCCGCTGGGCCCGCGCGTAAAAAAAAAAAAAAAAAAAAAAAAAACAGTAGTGAGGCAGCTTTAGCAATGGCTCTTAGGATCTGACTGTCTTTCAGTTCTCCCTCAACTTGCCTAAATTCTTATATTTCTTTTAACATGTTATCATTTTTTAAAATTAATTTTATTTATATATTTTTGGCTGCATTGGGTCTTCATTGCTGCGTGCGGGCTTTCTCTAGTTGCGGCAGGAGGGGGCTACTCTTTGTTGTGGTGCGCGGGCTTCTCATTGCAGCAGCTTCTCTTGTTGCAGAGCATGGCCTCTAGGTATGCGGGCTTCAGTAGTTGCAGCACGCGGGCTCAGCTGTGGCACACGGGCTTAGTTGCTCCACGGCATGTGGGATCTTCCTGGACCAGGGCTCGAACCTGTGTCCCCTGCATTGGCAGGCAGCTTCTTAACCACTGCGACCCAGGGAAGTCCTTAACATGTTATCATTTAAAAAGCTCTGTAAGTAAGTTCACAGTGGGCGTCATCACCTGAGGTGCTTCTTCACGTTGCACATTCATGAATCCTACCTTCAGATTCTGATTCAGCAAAGGTGAGATGGATCTGGAAACTTGTATTTTTTCAGGTGTCTCAGTTGACTGCTTGGTGATCCACTCCTGTTGGACCAGTAAAGCCACCAACTGTGTCTAATGTATATATGAAGCTTTGAGTGTTTTGGCTTTTTTTTTTTAAGTGATTATTTTTAAATGACTTCAGAAGTAACTATTCTAAGAAATAGTCTGATTTAGACTATTTCTCTGGGTTTGTCTTCCTAGGCCTTTTTTTCAAATGCCTTAGGAAAAGTTTCTTGTAAATCCCTGAAACAAAGCATTGTAAGAACTAGTAGAAGTGAGGGAACAGTTTCTAGTTCCTGAAAAAGTAGTACAGTGACAGATCCTATATACTTTATTCAGTAGTGTACGCTTAGTGTGCACATAATAAGTAGATGTTCAGCAACTATTTGTTAAAGAACAGTAAGAATTTCTCTGAAAGGAAAATTAGGACGATTCTTTTCTGAGTCTGAATTGGTGTCCTTTCCTGTCTTCTTCACTGACTAATCAGTGAACCTTTAGCGAAGGGTCTGTTAGACAATGAGAGTTCGGCAGAATTATTAAGGAAACTCTTGTGAGTATGAAGGGCATCACAGTATGAAATCTGAAGATTGCTCAGGCTATTAAGTGACCTGACCAAGCAGTGCAGGCCGACTTCCAATATCACCATTGTGAAACACAGATGTTAAATGGCTTTAGTTCTCTGACCTGGTTCTGGGGAGAGAGGAGCCTTTGTCCTATGTGTATTCTTTTTCACTTAATGCAAGTTGTTTCTTCTGCATTGGAAGCCTTTACAGCACAAGATTTTTCCTAGTTATTAGTGAATTATATTTGCTTCATCAAGTAAGCCAGTTCTGCTGGCTTGGCGAGCTCTGATCTTTTGCTGATGAAGGACAAGGCTCTAATAAAATCAGGAGCATCTCTCACAAGTTGTTTTTAAATTAATTTTTAAATTGAGGTATAGTTAATTTACAATATTATATTAGTTTCAGGTATACGACATAGTGATTCAACATTTTTTAGATTATACTCCATTTATAGCTATTATAATGTATTGGCTATATTCTCTGTGCTGTACAATATATCCTGTAGCCTATTAATTTTATACACAGTAGTTTGTAATCTCACAAGTTTGTTGTTGGAGCTCCTGGATATGTAGCAGGATATGTTCTGAATGTGCCTAGGATAGGGAATCAAAGGAAATTTGGCTTTTCCCATGGAGAGTAAGGGTCCGAGATGTGGATCGATGATGATAATAGGCTAGGAGGAATAAGAGAGAAATAACCACATTATTGGTAAGTGCTTATCCACATGGTATTCTACTGTTCCCAGAATTTGGGGGAGAAGGGAGTAGGTGGTTTTTTGTTTTTGTTTTTTGTTTTTTGGTTTTTTTTGGCTGCGCTGGGTCTTTCTTGCAGCGCTTGGGCTGCTCTACGGGCTCCACAGTGCGTGGGCTCAGTAGTTGCGGTGCGCAGGCTTCTCTCTAATTTGGCTCTCTAGTTGGGGTGCGTGGGCTCCAGGGCGCACAGGCTCAGTAGTTGCAGCACACGGGTTTAGTTGCCCTGTGGCATGTGGGATCTTAGTTTCCCAACCAGGGATTGAACCCGCGTCCCCTGCATTGGAAGGCAGATTCTTAACCACTGGACCACCAGGGAAGTCCCGAGAAGGGAGTAGTTTTAATTGATTTTTGTTAAGTGATTTCGCCAATACCCGATTCCAGAAATACCCTAAGTATTATAAGCAAGTCTTTGGCAGAATTTCCTGCATGTATTATTTGTCCTTTTCCTCCCTTGGCCCTTTAAGATAGAGGTTCCTTTAATTATATTTTTCCATCCTAGCATAGCACATTTGAGAGCTACAGCCCATTTCTATCCATAATAACCAGCTCACTACAAGAGTTATTGCAAGGGGTGGCAGCATATGAGGTTTGAAAATGCTTTTAGTGATTGCGATACCCGCCATCCTGTAGAGAATCCTGGCTGTCAGACATTGCGAGCCAGGCCCTTATCTTTGGAAGTAGCTCTCTCCATCTCTCCCCATGAAGGAGCTGACCTATTGAGTGAGGTGACTGCCTGATTCACCTGACAGGTGCTGTTCCAGTAGGATGACTTTACACGTGGCATGCAACCCGAAGCCAAAAGCTCCGTTGCCACACCTCCAGAACTGGGGGAGGAGCTGGGAGGTGAAAGTTCAGGGATGACTCAGAGATTTGTAATCTGCCTGTTGCATCTGTGAGTATAGCCTGGATGCACTATACAAAGCCATTTAGCAGCTTTCCTTGGCAGCCAGGAGTAGATGAAATGAGGTATGTAGCCTAGCGTATGATAGTCCTCTAACATCTCCTGTCTAGATTTGCTTGCTGGTGGGGATTATGGTTAGTTAAATTTGTTTCCTCTCCTTGAGACTCTTCTCTTGGTCAAGAGGCCCTTAGGAAATTGGGGCTTTATTTCCTGTTCTACAGCTAGAGGGAATTATCCATTCACCCCTTCCTCAGGCTTGACTGCCTCTTTCCTGGGATCCAACTCCACGAGAGAGTTGCGACACGAATTGGTAGGTAATAGGCCAACACATTTCTAAGAAACAAATATTTATTGATCTCAGCTATACAGAAGGCACTGTTCTAGATGCCTTCATGCAAATGATTTCATATAGTCTACTTGGCTACCCTGCAGTTGGCTTTGTTGTTACCAGTTTAGAGGTGTGAAAATTGAAACTAGAAGTTAGGTCATACAGCCGTGGTAGCACAGCAGGATAGTGGCAGAACCTGAATTTAGGACTTGACCCTTGATAACACCATATCCCAGGCTCTTTATATTCTACCCTTCTGCTTCCTTGCTTAATGCTTTAAACCATGGATGTTTCTTAAACTTTATTGTTCATAGGAATCACTTAGTGAGTTTTGTTAAACTGGAGATTTGGATTCAGTAGGTCTGAGGTGAGGCCCAAGATTCTGCATGTCTGACAAGCTCCAAGTAATGCTTATATTGCAGGCTAGGCATTCGTATTTTAAATAGCAAGGCTTTTGAGTACCTTTACATATATGTCCTTGTTGGAGCCTTAGAATCACACTTTGAGCTAAGTAGCTTGAGTGTTATCCTAAATGTGGAGAGGGAAAGGGAAACAGTAGTTAGTTGTTTGCTTTGGATGTCTCAGTTATTTAGTAATAGAGCTGGGACTAGAACCCAAATTTCCTTTCCTAATTCCAAGGCATGTGCTTTGTGCTCTGTCTTCTACATCATTAGATAAAGTTGTCCTAACTTGAATTTTTCCTATTCTGGCCTTTTGGGCAGTCATATCAATGAATTGCTGCTTTTAAAATCCTTCATATTTCTTTAGTTTTTTCCCTAGGCTGCAGGGTGAGCTAAAATATGACTAAATTTGACATTGAAGGGTGCTAGAAAGTGGCCATACTATTTAATTTTCTACATTTATTATATAACAAATACAGAGCACTTGCTGTGTGTCAGGCATGGTTTTAAGTAAATATTGACCTAATTAATTCTCATAGCAATGCTTTGAGGTAGGTACTATTATTGTTCCCATTTTACAAATATTTTCTCAGGTCCTTTCTCTCTCTCTCTCCCTCCCCTTCTGGGACCCATATAATGCGAATGTTGGTGAGTTTAATGTTGTCCCAGAGGGTCTCTGAGACTGTCCTCATTTCTTTTCATTCTTTTTTCTTTATTCTGTTCTGCGGCAGTGATTTCCACCATTTTGTCTTCCAGCTTGCTTATCCGTTCTTCTATCTCACTTATTCTGCTACTGATTCCTTCTAGTGCATTTTTTATTTCAGTTATTGTATTGTTTATCTCTTTTTGTTCTTTAGTTCTTCTAGGTCTTTGTTAAACATTTCTTGTATCTTCTTGATCTGTGCCTCTATTCTTTTTCCAAGATCTTCTATCATCTTTTTTTTTTTTAACATCTTTATTGGAGTCTAACTGTTTTACAATAGTGTGTTAGTTTCTCCTTTACAACAAAGTGAATCAGTTATACATATACATATGTTCCCATATCTCTTCCCTCTTGCGTCTCCCTCCCTGATCATCTTTACTATCATTACTCTGAATTCTTTTTGGGTATATTGTTCTCATTTTACAGAGAAATTGAAGCACAGAAAGATTAAATGACTTGGCTAGGGTCACACAGCCAGAAGTATAGTAGGAACAGAATATACTAGCTTTATCCTATAGCTACATAGCCACGCTCTCCACAAACTAGCATTGCTTTGCAAATTGGAGATCTGGCTAAGAACTGTTGCTGATGGAGGTTAGGGACAGTTGAGATCAGCTCTCCTTAAGTTACTTTTGAGGTGCCTCATTAAATGTCAAAGACACTCTCTACAAAGGAAATTAAGACTTTGCTGGTGGTGGAAGTGGGGTGATAGTTTAGTTGCAGGTTCCTCTTCCCTAACCATTCCTTTAAAGTAGCATTCATATAAACAGATCTGAAAATTGACTATAACTAAGCAGCAGTCATGACCTATCTGATGCCTTTAAATGATGTTTCATTCTTACAGCCTTGTTAGGTGACCTTCCACCCTTTTCTTTCTGATTTCTTTTTTTCTCTTTTTACCTTAAGTGAAGTAAAAGGAGAAGGAAGCTCATTGATTCTAGTAGTTCTCTCTCGCAAGGGGAAAAAACTGTTTTTGTCTGGCTCTCATTCTGTCTGCTGAGCTTAGATAGATTTTTTTCTTTTGCCTAAGATTTAACTTTAAACTATTCTTCTTATAATCCTTCCTCTTGCCAATGAAGTAGCCAGCCATTACAGAAACTTCAGCGTGGTTTAGAAGTGGAAAAATTATCATTATGGAGAGATTTCAACTTCTTTTTCTCTATGATGGTATGTTTCCCTATAGTCTCTTTAAAAACAAAACAGAACCACAACAACCAACTACCCACAATTAAAAGGTCTGTTGGGGCCTTCCCTGGTGGCGCACTGGTTGCGAGTCCGCCTGCCGATGCGGGGGACACGGGTTCGTGCCCCGGTCTGGGAGGATCCCACATGCCGCGGAGCAGATAAGCCCGTGAGCCATGGCCGCTGGGCCTGTGCGTCCGGAGCCTGTGCTCCTCAACGGGAGAGGCCACGGCGGTGAGAGGCCTGCGTACCGCAAAAAAAAAACAAAAAAGGTCTGTTGAGTGCTGATGTGGTCTCTGGGAGATGGGGCCTCTATTATAGGGAATCTGTGGGACCATGGAGCATGGAACAGCTTGAACATGGTTAGCACTGTAGAACAATAGTTTGAACTTATTCACAGGTTTTTCCCTTGTTCACTTTTTGGTGACTAGTAAGAAAAAGCAAAGTTCTTTCTTTTTTTTTTTAAATTAATTTATTTATTTGGCTGCCTCAGATCTTCGTTGCAGCACGTAGGATCTCCGTTGAGGCATGTGGGATCTTTAGTTGTGGCATGCAGACTCTTTAGTTGCAGCATATGGGATCTAGTTCCCTGACCAGGGATTGAACCCAGGCCCCCTGCATTGGGAGCACGGAGTCTTAGCCACTGGACCACCAGGGAAGTCCCCAGGAACGTTATTTCTTGAGTGCTGCATCTGGCTCCCATGCGCCCTGTTTAAGATGAACAGGCTAAAGGGCCGTTTGTGCTGCGTGCTTTCAGCCCAAATGGTCCTCAGTGAGGTAGAGGAGATTCTTTTTTTTTTTTTTTTTTTTGTTTTTTTTTTAGAGGAGATTCTTTAGGAAGTTAATGAAAGGAGTTGCGGGCAGCCCTGGTTAACAAGTTGAGGTGTTCCCCCTTTGGTTTAGGGCCATATTAGCTTGTTTTCTGCTCTCTGAATTTAGCTTTGGGTTGATTCTTTTTAAAATAACATTTTCTGAAGGGTCTCTTCCCTTTTCATTTCTCCCTCCTGCCCCAACAGAAAGAGGGGTACTAACTTCTAAAAAGCCTCAGGCCCTACTAATTCTCACCTTAGGCGTGTAGTGATTTGGAATTTATACAGTAGCACTAGTTCAAATGATTTTCAGCACGACCAGACAGCAATGCAATACAGTCGGCTCTTTGTGGGTTCTGCATCCGCGGGTTCTGTATCCACAGGTTCTGCGTCTGTGGGTACAACCAACTGTGGATCAAAAATATTTTTTTAAAAAAATTCCAGAGAGGTTTCCCTGGTGGTGCAGTGGTTAAGAATCCACCTGCCAATGCAGGGGACACGGGTTTGAGCCCTGGTCCGGGAAGATCCCACATGCCGTGGAGCAACTAAGCCCATGCACCACAGCTACTGAGTCTGCGCTCTAGAGCCCACGAGCCACACCTGCTGCGCCCACGTGCCACAACTACTGAAGCCCACATTCCTAGAGCCCATGCTCCGCAACAAGAGAAGCCACTGCAATGAGAAGCCCGCTCACCGCAACGAAGAGTAGCCCCTGCTCACCACAACTAGGGAAAGCCTGCGCGCAGCAACAAAGACCCGATGCAGTCAAAAATAAATTAATTAATTAATTAAAAATTCCAGAAAGTTCCAAAAAGTAAAACTTGAATTTGCCACGTGCTGACAACGATTTGCATAACATTTACTTTGTATTTACAACTATATAGCATTTATAGTGCATTAGGTATTGTAAGTAATTTAGAGGTGATTTAAAGTATATAGAAGGGGGGCTTCCCTGGTGGCTCAGTGGTTAAGAATCCGCCTGCCAATTTAGGGGACATGGGTTCAAGCCCTGGTCTGGGAAGATCGCACATGCCGCGGAGCAACGAAGCCCGTGCGCCACAACTACTGAGCTTGTACTCTAGACCCCACGTGCCTAGAGCCCGTGCTCCACAACACGAGAAGCCACCGCAATGAGAAGCCCATGCACAGCAACGAAGAGTAGCCCCTGCTTGCTGCAACTAGAGAAAGCACGCACACGGCAAGGAAGACCCAACAGCCAAAAATAAAAAAATTTTAAAATAAATTTTTTAAAAAAGAAAAAAAAAAGTATATGGAAGGGGACTTCCCTGGTGGTACAGTGGTTAAGAATCTGCCTGCCACAAGAATATACCATGGAGAAAAGACAGCCTCTTCAATAAGTGGTGCTGGGAAAACTGGATAGCTACATGTAAAAGAATGAAATTAGAACACTCCCTAACACCATACACAAAAAAAAACTCAAAATGGATTAAAGACCTAAATGTAAGGCCAGACACTATCAGACTCTTAGAGGAAAACATAGGCAGAACGCTCTATGACGTAAATCACAGCAAGATCCTTTTTGACCCACCTCCTAGAGAAATGGAAATAAAAACAAAAATAAACAAATGGGACCTAATGAAACTTAAAAGCTTTTCCTTTGCTGTGCAAAAGCTTTTATTATTAATTATTAGAGAAATGCAAATCAAAACTACAATGAGGTATCACCTCACACCAGTCAAGAATGGTCATCATCAAAAAAATCTACAAACAATAAATGAACCCTCTTGCATTGTTGGTGGGAATGTAAATTGATACAGCCACTATGGAGAACAGTATGGAGGTTTCTTAAAAAACTAAAAATGGAACTACCATACGACCCAGCAATCCCACTACTGGGCATAACATATACCCTGAGAAAACCATAATTCAAAAAGAGTCATGTACTACAAGGTTCATTGCAGCTCCATTTACAATAGCCAGGACATGGGAGGAACCTGGTTCATTGCAGCTCCATTTACAATAGCCAGGACATGGGAGCAACCTAAGTGTCCCTCGACAGATAAATGGATGAAAGAAGATGAGGCACATATATGCAATGGAATATTACTCGGCCATAAAAAGAAATGAAATTGAGTTATTTGTAGTGAGGTGGAAGGACCTAGAGTCTGTCATACAGAGTGGGGTAAGTCAGAAAGAGAAAAACAAATCCTGTATGCTAACACATATATATGGAACGAAAAAAAAAAGGTTCTGAAGAACCTAGGGGCAGGACAGGAATAAAGACACAGATGTAGAGAATGGACTTGAGGACACGGGGAGGGGGAGGGGTAAGCTGGGACAAAGTGAGAGAGTGGCATGGACATATATACACTACCAAATGGAAAGTAGATAGCTAGTGGGAAGCAGCCGCATAGCACAGGGAGATCAGCTCGGTGCTTTGGGAGGGAGACGCAAGAGGGAGGAGATATGGGGATGTATGTATATGTATAGCTGATTCACTTTGTTATACAGCAGAAACTAATGCTAACACGCCATTGTAAAGCAATTATACTCCAATAAAGATGTTTAAAAAAAAAAAAAAAAAAAGAATCTGCCTGCCAGTGCGGGAGACACGGGTTCGAGCCCCGGTCCGGGAGGATCCCACATGCTGCGGAGCAACTAAGCCCGTGCGCCACAACTGCTGAGCCTGCGTGCCACAACTACTGAAGCCCATGCGCCTAGAGCCCTGCTCTGCAACAAGAGAAGCCATCGCAGTTAGAAGCCTGTGCACCGCAACAAAGAGTAGCCCCCACTCACCCGCCACTAGAGAAAGCCCGTGCACAGCAACGAAGTATACAGAAGGATGTGCTTATTAGGTTATATGCAAATACTACAACATTTTATATAAGGAACTTGAGCTTCCTCGGATTTTGGTTATCTTTTGGGGGTAGGGGGTCCTGGAACCGATCCCCCCTTGAATACTGAGGGATGACAGTAGTTACTAGAAAAGGTGTCTCTGACCTTTTGGTGAAAGGAGGAGAGGTGTAGACAGTTTCTCCACAGTTTGTGTGTGTGTGTAATCTTTAGTTTGCACGGTGCTTCCATATCCATTGTAATTTAATCATCACAAGGCAACCCTATGAGATGTGTGGTAGGTATCAGCACTATTTTATAGATGAGGACACTGGGGCTTATTTTGACAATCTCATTTTATCTTCAAAATAATCTTGTGGGGACTTCCCTCGTGGTCCAGTGCCTAAGACTCTGGCTCTAATGCAGGGGGCACGGGTTCGATCCCTGGTCAGGGAACTAAGATCCCATGTGCCGCGCACAGCCGAAAAATAAAGAAAGAGAGAAAAAAAATCTTGTGAAGAAAAGTCAACCTCCTTGCCTCAGTCCTTACAACTTGGTAGTAGTATGACTGGTTGTCTTTTTCTTTTTTTTTAAACACTACAAGTTAGGTATTATTTTTATTTTTGTTTATTTATTTGGCTGTGCTGGGTCTTCATTACAGTGTGCAGGCTTGTCTAGTTGTGGTACATGGGCTCAGTAGTTGTGGTGTGCAGGCTCTCTAGTTGTGGCCTGCAGTCTTAGTTGCCCTGCAGCATGTGGGATCTTAGTTCCCCAACCAGGGATTGAACCCGTGTCCCCTGCATTGGAAGGTGGATTCTGGACCACCAGGGAAGTCCCTGGTTGTCTTTTTCAAAGGCAGTGTTGAACTTTCTGTTGCAACTCAGCAATCTTCATAGAAAATTGTTTTTCTTGGGGGGAAAAATCTATCTCTAAACATAGCCTAGCTACACTATGTTTACAATTGCCAAGATATGGAAGCAACCTAAGTGTCCATCAAGAGATGAATGAATAAAGAAGCTCTGTTGTATATATACAATGGAATACTACTCAGCCATAAAAAAGTGAAAATTTGCCATTTGCAGCAACATGGATGGACTTGGAGTATGTTATGTGAGTGAAGTAAGTCAGAGAAAGACAGATACTGATCGCTTATATGTGGACTCTAAAAAAGAAAACTAGTGACTATAACAAAAAAGAAAAAGACACTGATATAGAGAGTAAACTATAGTGGTACAGTGTGGAGAGGGGAAGGATGGGGTAGGGGGTTAAGAGATCCAAACTATGTATAAAATAAACTGTAAGGATATATTGTACAGCACAGGGAATATAGCCAGTATTGTATAATAACTAAATGGAATATAACCTTTAAAAATTGTGAATCAGGGGACTTCCTTGGTGGTCAGTGGTAAAGAATCCACCTCCAATGCAGGGGACAGGGGTTCAATCCTTGTTCAGGGAACTAAGATCCCACATGCCGTGGGGCAACTAAGCCCGCATGCCACAACTACTGAGCTCGCGCGCCTCAACTAGAGCCCACGTGCCTCAAACTACAGAGCCCACGCGCCCTGGAGCCTGCGTGCCACAACTAGAGAAGAGAAAACCCGCAGGCCACAGCTAGAGAGAAGCCCGCACACCACAATGAAGAGCTCTCACGCCACAGTGGAAGATCCTGGGTGCCGCATCTAAGACCCAGTGCAGCCAAAAATAAATAAATAATAAATCTTTAAAAAAAAATTGTGAATCACTATGTTGTATACCTGAAACTTATATAATACAGTACATCAACTATACCTCAATTAAAAAAAAAATTCCTTTGGTACAGGTGTGTAGGTGATAAACTCTCAGCTTTTGTTTACTTGAAATGTCTTTATTTCACCCCCTTTAAGATTTCTTCCTCACCTGGGTACACAACTCTAGCTTAGTAATTATTTTCTCTCAATATTTTAAAGATAATTTACCAGTTTTCTAGTTTCCATTGCTGTTGTTGAGCAGTCTGTTGGTTGTTACTTTGTACATATTCTGTTTGTGCTTTTTCCAGGAGCATATCAGGTAGTGTTGTAAAAGGCTGCTTCCACCTGTGGGCTCTCCTAGACTGGAGAGGTTGAAGTGTTGCCAAAAGACTAGGTGCTGAAGAAACCTTACCAGCTGGGTTAAGTAATTGATCAGTTTCCTCATTTGCTTTTCTCAGAGCTATTGTCGACTAGAGTGGGATGGACTGGGTACTTTAACAACTGCCTCTCTGATGTTTCTTCTGTGCCTAACAAAGCCCAGCCATAGACCCAGGTGATGGGAGAGTCTCTTCAGGGAATGCTAATGAAGCTGTTGCTTTCAGACTGGTAACTCTTTCCAGGTTGCTCAAGGCCTTTTATAGCTTTCCTATGTCAAACTGTCCTTAGAGGCTAAAATGAAGAGAGGTTGAGTCACTGTAACTCCTTTTTAATACATAGGAGGGAGGACAATTGCATAAGGTTTTGTGTTTTCTTTGCAGAATGCATCCTGTCTTGTTCTTGCTGCCCGGCATGCCAGTGTGTTTTCCACGGTAAGGTTTGGAAAAGAGGACTGAGAATCATTGAGGCAGCTTGACCCTGGGATGGGGAGGGGTGGTGGGCTACTACGCAGCCTCTCGTCATTATCCTGAGTATCTCCTGGAGGTTTCCAGTTGTTATTATTGTTACAACTATTATCACTACTACTACTTTAAGATAGCTACAGCACTGTGGACATGATAAGGACTGTGGGGTTTTGGGTGGGAAAAGTAGCTCTGTAATGTACTTCAGCAAAAGTACCGTTCTCTTCAGTGACTATCTGTTCCATACGAGGAAATGTTGGAGCTTATGGTATTGGTTAGAAATTAGACTGTTCTTAAGTTTATAATTTAATGGCAGTAAGTAATTCACATTATTGGGCAACCATCATCACTATTCATGGCCAAAACTTTTTCATCTTCCCGAATTGAAACTGTACCCGTTAAATAACTCCCCATTCCCTTCTTGCTCTGCCTAATTCTTTTACCCTCATCTGTATAGAGAAGTTGAGCAGACTTCCCTGGCAGGTAGAGAAAGCCAAATTCTAAAAAGCAGTCTTAACATACCTACTTTGCAGAAATCTAATCAATATTTTGATCATCACTTAGCCTCTTTCTTTTCTTTTTAGAATTTGAAAGACATATTGGCTGATCTGATACCTAAGGAGCAGGCCAGAATTAAGACCTTCAAGCAGCAACATGGCAAGACAGTGGTGGGCCAAATCACTGTGGACATGGTAAGGGTTGTAGCGTTTTGCCTGCAAAAAGTAGCTCTGTAATATGCTTCAACAGAAGTACCATCCTCTTCACTGATTGTTCAAAGCAGTCTGTCCCATATAAGGAAATGTTGAAGCTTATGGCGTTTGTTAGAAATTAGACTATTCTTTTCTATAAATTTAATAGTTGAGGCTGACCTAATTCATGTATGGGAGGGATAAATGAAGTTTTTATTCCTCTTCCCAACCCCTTAGCTTTTGGGCCCAAGGCTCTGTCTTTGAGTTGATGCTGTGCTGATCATCCAGTTAAACCACAGCTCTAGCAGGCCTTCTAGAACAGCTTTAGGATGGTTTCTTCTTCAGTCCTAAGAGTCTAAGCAGCTCAGATGATAATTTCACAACAGTGTTTAGCCATTGGTCTCAATCTCCTTTCCCTACAGTCAATCGCATTCTGTTTACTTTGGTTGGTGGGAATGAGGGGATAAGAGTGGGCAGGAGAAAAAAAAGTAAGAAAAGGGAGCAGAGGCAAAAATACTAACTAAAGGTAGTGATTTCTCAACTTAAAAAATTCATTTCCAGCGTTAGCAGTCTTCCTTGCAAAGTTCCATTCTATAGTAAGTTAACTCCTCAGAAATCTTCCCCCAAATGAAGTCTTGCAAGTTGGAGAAAAAATTTCCTCTCCCAGATCCCATGAAGCACTAACAAGCTCTAGCCTGAATTATTCAGACAACTGGTTACATCCTCTTCTTTTCTTTAGATGTATGGTGGAATGAGAGGCATGAAGGGATTGGTATATGAAACATCAGTTCTTGATCCTGATGAGGTAAGAGACCCTCGTATCAATCACTAATAATCACTGATTTTACTGACCATTGTGCACACCATGGATTAGACCAGTGGTCCCCAACCTTTTTTTGCACCAGGGACCAGTTTTGTGGAAGACAGTTTTTCTGTGGATGGGTCGGGGGTGATGGCTTCTGGATGATTCAAGCGCATTACATTTATTGTGCACTTTGTTTCTATTATTATTACATTGTAATATATAATGAAATAATTATTCAACTCACCATAATGCTGACAGGAGGCGGAGCTCAGGCAGTAGTGCCAGTGATGGGGAGTGGCTGTAAATACAGGTGAAGCGTCACTCGCTCACCTGCCGCTCACCTCCTGCTGTGCAGCCTGGTTCCTAACAGGTCACGGACCAGCACCAGCGTTCCAGGGACGTCTGGCTTAGACCACTAAGGGTGAGGAGAACAAAATAAAGCACCTACCTGTATATTTTGGAAGGTGAAAATAGGTATATATGGAATAACTGAAGAGCGAGTTTACCTTTTTAATATATCAACTAGTAAAACTAAAAGTACAAAGCAGGAGTAAGTTACCTAAAGATTTGCGCTTTAAAAGTTCTAACTTGTTGACAGGTCTGATGAAAGTGGGATCAGTCAATTATGTGACTTTGAAGCTAACAAACTTAAGAGTTGTAATCCTTACTCTTCTCCCTCAAGGGCATCCGTTTTCGAGGCTACAGTATCCCTGAATGCCAGAAACTGCTGCCCAAGGCTAAGGGTGGGGAAGAACCCCTGCCAGAGGGCTTATTTTGGCTGCTGGTAACTGGACAAATCCCAGCAGAGGAACAGGTAAGCAGAAGGACTCTAGCGCTTCTTATTCCCCTCCTTCTTTGCCTTTTTCTAATCTCAGACATTGAATACTGATCTGGTTATGGGTGGTCGTTTATAGAGGGGAAGGAATCAGAGCAGAGTTCTACTGTATAAGTGGACTGTATTGAATTCTCTTGGATTTTCTTTACTCAGAGGTCACTGTCTTTTTATTTAATTTTTTTATTTTTAATTTTGGCTGCACCACACAGCTTGCAAGATGTTATTTCCCCGGAATTGAACCTGGGCCCCCAGCAGTGAGAGTGCCGAGTCCTAACCACTAGACCGCCAGGGAATTCCCATTGTTTTTTTTATTTCTCTTCTTTTTCTTTTTTTCCTTGCCTAGTGTTTTGAGCAATGTCTCCGTTTCACAGGTATCTTGGCTCTCAGAAGAGTGGGCAAAGAGGGCAGCTCTGCCTTCCCATGTGGTCACCATGCTGGACAACTTTCCCACTAATCTACACCCGATGTCTCAGCTCAGTGCAGCCATTACAGCTCTCAACAGTGAAAGCAACTTTGCCCGAGCATATGCAGAGGGTATCAACCGAACCAAGTACTGGGAGGTAGGAAACTTTGCTGTGATGATTGATGTTTGATGGAGATTCAAAGGACTTGAGTGTGAAGGAAGAAAAGGGAATGTAGAATCCTTAGGAAAATTACTACCCTGAGTTATGCCAGAAACTCATTTAACAAAATTTTACTGTAGGCTTGCTTTTTATCCGTCTTTGGAATTACAAAGATAAATGAAGCATGCTTTCTATCACCAAGGTTATTGATTTAGTTAGGGTGATACACACATAAAAAAGAAACTGCGGGCTTCCCTGGTGGCACAGTGGTTGAGAATCCGCCTGCCAATTCAGGGGACATGGGTTCGAGCCCTGGTCCGGGAGGATCCCACATGCCACAGAGCAGCTGGGCTTGTGTGCCACAACTACTGAGTCGCGCACCACAGCTGCTGAGCCTGCATGTCACAGCTACCGAGGCCCATGTGCCTAGAGCCCCTGCTCCACAACGGGAGAGGCTGCTGCAGAGAAGCCCGCGCACCACAATGAAGAGCAGCCCCCGCTCGCCACAGCTAGAGAGAGCCCGCGCACAGCAGTGAAGACCCAGTGCAGCCAAAAATAAATATAAATAAAATAAATCAATTTATTTAAAAAAAAAAAAAAAAAAAAAAAAGAAAGAAACTACAATTCACAATTCAGTAATCTTGCTGGAATAGAGAGGTGTGTACACTGTGCTGTTGGAACATTGAAAAAGATGTGACTTAACTGCAGGGCCCCTGAGAAGGTTTTACAGAGTAGTCTCACTCTGGCCCCAAAGGGTCCCTTCTTCTCTTCAAATAAGGAGAACCATTGATTGATTGATTGCTGCGTTGGGTCTTTGTTGCTGTGCACAGGGTTTCTCTAGTTGCAGTAAGCAGGGGCTACTCTTTGTTTTGGTGCACAGGCTTCTCATTGTGGTGGCTTCTTGTTGTGGAGCACGGGCGCTAGGCGCTCAGGCTTCAGTAGTTGCGGCACGCAGGCGCAGTAGTTGTGGCACATGGGCTTAGTTGCTCCGCAGCATGTGGGATCTTCCCAGACCAGGGCTCAAATCTGTGTCCCCTGCATTGGCAGGTGGATTCTTAACCACTGCGCCACCAGGGAAGTCCCCAGATAAGGAGAACCTTGAGAATTTGGAAGAATGGCAGCTAAGGCAACTCTGGAGGCTAGGAGGACTAATGCCAGTCAGCCACAGTTTGGACTAACCCACTCAAGATACCTGTCAGGAGTGGAAGGGTGGTTAGTATCCTGGAAGTAGGATCCAAAAAGCAAATGAGCTTTATTCTCTGAAAATGAAATGTGATCTTAATAGTTTGAACTCTGTGGTTAGAGTATGAGAAGATTGTTGGGCCTTGTCCTAGCGCATAGGACAGAATTCCTTCCATCCTCTTTCCAATACCCCACATACTCACAAACACTGGGTAAAGTACAATTTATCTGGCTAGGTTTACAGAAAGACATCTCATTTTCTTTTGTTTCTTATTTAGAGACAGATAGTACAGGAACAGAAAAGTTCCTTTCTGCAAAGCAGATACACTAAAGGATTTTTGACCAGGAGAAGGTCCCCAAAGAGTTCACTATGAGGCAAGGCACAGAGTAGCATGGCCCACTGGTCTGATGAAATCTCCTTGGGGTTTTGGCAAATCCCACTTCATTGGATTGATCAATATTTATTCAGTGCCAACTGTGTATAGAGAATTGTGTTTGCTGTTGGGGGAAAGAGGGAAAGTTTGCAATTGATACTAGTCTGGTTGGCTTTGAGGAGGAAGGTATAGGAATGATGCAAACTAAACCTATTCACAAGCGTTTATAAAGTCACACATCAGCAGGTTCAGAAGGTTGTATAACCTGAATATGTTGCTTTTCATTTTCTTTTTAAAATACTGTTCAAGTAATTGTTATCTGTGTGGGTCACCATAACAGAAAAGGTTAAATCAAGGCCAACAGTTCTTCTGTTTGAAAACTTGTCTTTTAGAAATTGACCACTCAGAAGTGCCTGTTACTTCTTACAGTGCTCTTGTGTTGACTGTTGTAGAGTTCTTCATACTTTGCAATAAATACCTATAAGATATTTCCCAGGTATCCAAACATGCTGCATTGCTTCACACTGTCCTTTATTGAATCAGAAAAATGAATCTTGTTCTTCTTTGCTTGCTGTTGCCTCCATTTCAGTGTACAGCCATTGATTGGTTGTCCTGCCACCTCTTTGTGAGATATCATCTGAGGGTGGCTGTCTTGAGGTGAACATTGTATTTCAGGACTTTGCCAACCTGTTTCTAAGCAATACTGATGTATCTGTCAGCCTCAGGGTGTGCGTCTAATAAAGTTCACACTGAACAAAAATTAGCACCAGTAACTGCTTTAGTGGAGCTTGGTGCTTTTTTGCTGCCATATTCTATCTCTCTCAAAGATCAGACATGCTATTTCAGTTTAGTTCTCTGTCTTGGTTAATTTAACCATGCTACTTAGAATTACATGACAGCATTCAGCTGGTTATTTCTGTTTAAAAATTTATGTTAAGGAATATATGTGATCTAATTCTCTACTAGAATCATCAGTTCATGCTGTTGTTTTTTGTTTTTGTTTTGTTTTTTGCGGTACGCGGGCCTCTCACTGTTGTGGCCTCTCCCGTTGCAGAGCACAGGCTCCAGACGCGCAGGCTCAGCGGCCATGGCTCACGGGCCCAGCCACTCCGTGGCATGTGGGATCTTCCCGGACCGGGGCACGAACCCGTGTCCCCTGCATCAGCAGGCGGACTCTCAACCACTGCGCCACCAGGGAAGCCCCATGCTGTTTTTTACATGCACCTCAAGAGGATGATCTTCCTACAACTTTCCTTCCATAACAGTTTACATGACTTTAGATAAATAGTGTAATCTATTGAGGTGTAAAAGTTAGGTTTTTTACTAATTTACTAATTGACTTAACTTCACTCGTGACTAGGAGATGACTCTGATGCACCAGCTGTTTAATTATGAAGTAGCCTTAAGATATTGTTGAATTGGGTAAAATTTGCGAAGTAGCTGACAGATGAGGTTTTTCTAGTAAGGCATATGAACAGTAAATGTAGGTTTTGAAGCTGTTTAATCTGTAATAAAATCATCATCCCAACACCTAACAACTCTTGAAAACATGCCAAATATTAGCTTAAATGTTTTATATTCATTATCTGATTTAATCATCAGAACAACCCCATGAGGTAGATGTCACTGATGTCATTTTACTGAATGAGAAAGCTGAAGATTAGAGAAAATAAGTAGCTTGCCCAGGGTCATGCAGCTAGTAACTGGTAGAGACCAGATTGAGACTTGAGTTTGCTTCACTCTGGGGTCTCTTCACCATTAATATTGGCTCTCCTCTTTTTCTCTGTCTTCTTTATAATGACTGAGAGCTAACACAAAATTGTAAATCAACTATACTCCGATAAATTTTTTTTTTTTTAATGACTGATAGCTAAATACTTGGCCAGAATTTCTCTAGCACTAGAGATGCTGGCTCACAACGATGATTATGGTCAGTTTTGTTACCTTTATTCCAGGCAGTTGTGATGGTGGCGTGTTTTGTCTTTTTTTCTGAGGGTTTAAAGATGAAGAATGAGTTAGTACCAGTAGCTAAATAGCACCTCAGTCTTAGTTTATTAAAGAAGAAATAAGGAGGCGTTCTCTGTCAGTGTGTTTGTTTATTTAATCTCTTGACTGTACAGCTTTACCACTACAAAAAGCAGGGTAAAGATCCAACACTGTCATACCTGGTCTGATACTTGCTGCTTTATAAACTTCATCCTCAGTGGTAGAAGTTGAAACAATCCTCTTTTTGTAGTTTCTTTATGTTGTGGTCATTCATACTTTACAAATGATTTTGAAAGTTAGTACATGCTCCACAGATACCAGTTTGCCTAGCCCAGGATCTTGTTCTTGGCATTCTGCTAATGAATCCAGGTCCCTTAGAACTGCATATCCTTGATGCAGCCTTCTGGAAATAACCTACTTCCTTGGGGGATGTAAATCTGCAAGGAGGTATGGTTAATAGTATGATTATCATGTAAGTAATCTCCTGAGAACTTGCAAGTGTTAGCTAAGTACTTCTTGCTTCAAGGAGCTTTTTAATTTTGGCAGTATTCTCATTGAATCTTGGTGGTATTGACAAAATTCACTGAGAACTTGAGTAATAGATGACTTCACAGAGATTATCTCATTTAGGCTAGTTATTATAGATTTTGTTCTTTGTTCCAACAAAACTACCAAAACCTCATGACTTCTTACAGGAACATTTAGCCAGTTAGCTTGATAGGATAGCACTATGTAATGTCATTCAGCAAGTATTTTCTCCACACTTTCAATGTACTGTGACTGAAAGTAGAAATTTTTTTTGTTTTGTTTTGTGTTTTTTTTTTTTTTGGCCGCATCTCATGGCTTGCAGGATCATTCCCAACCAGGAATTGAACCCAGGCCCTGGCAGTGAAAGCACCAAGTCCTAACCACTGCCCCACCAGGGAATTCCTGAATCTTTTTGTTATTAAAAGAAAAAACTTGGGAATTCCATGGCGGTCCATTGGTTAGCACTCCATGTTTCCCTTCCACTGCAGGGGGCAAGAGTTCGATCCCTGGTCTGGGAACCAAGATCGCACAAGCCTCACAGCATGGCCAAAAAAAAAAAAAAACAACCCAAAAATCTACTGAAACCCTGTCACCCTCCCTAAAGGAACTTAAAATCCCTATGAGAAGATAAAATTGAGACATAAAAGTTGAGCACACTATTAACATCACAAAAAGACAACCAGATATTATATGTTTCTCTTAATAAATGAACACAGCACTATTTATCAAAAAGTCTTGCTAAAGAAATTGAACATGAATCTGCTCAAACTTCTAGCTCTATCAGTCTGTCGGAAATACAGTGGACAGAGGGCCATGTTAAATGACATCACAGGTATATAACTAGCAAAATCTAAACTGTGGGAAATTCTGCAGGACAAATGATCTGATTTTCCACAAATAAACTGCAAAGTAAAAAAAGGACAGCATAAGAGGGAACTTAATTAAAAAGACTTCAGAGACATGTCAGACAATTGCAGTGTGGGCTATTTTCAGTGAAACAGACAGATGAGGGGGAGCTTTATAATAAATGAATGAGGTGGGGGGGGACTTGAATACTGAGTAGATAGTTAATGATATTGAAGAATTGTTAAATTCTTTTCAGTAGGATAATGGTTTTGTGATTTTGATTATGAAGGACCTTTATCTTTTAGAGATACATGCTTAAATACATGTTATATATGATATCTGGGATTCACTCAAAATAATTTGGGAGGTGAGAGGTGAAAGTAAGGGTATAGATGAAACAAGCATGGCCATGAGTTAATAATTATTTAAGCTAGATGATGCTCATTAGCTGAGTGGGTAACCTTGTGCCCCAGTTTTTACAAATGAAGGCTATGTTACCTTACAGGACTATTGTAAGAAAAGAAAAAAATGAAAATAATATATCTAGCACAGTACCTGTTATATAGTAAGTGCTTAAAAAATGGAAGCCTTTGTTAATAACTAACAGTTGAATGCCACTGTTTGACCCTTGGCATATATGGTGAATTTTCCTTGAAAGATGGAACATAGAATTATTAAAACCTAGTGTCTTAGCACATTCTTTGAGTGCAAAGTCATGTAGTGGAAAAGATCATGGTTAAACATATAAGGGTTCAAAATCTGACTTTGGGGGCTTCCCTGGTGGCGCAGTGGTTGAGAGTCCGCCTGCCGATGCAGGGGACACGGGTTCGTGCCCTGGTCTGGGAAGATCCCACATGCCGCGGAGCGGCTGCGCCTGTGAGCCATGGCCGCCGAGCCTGCGCGTCGGGAGAGGCCGCAACAGTAAGAGGCCCGCATACCGCAAAAAAAAAAAAAAAAAAAAAAAATCTGACTTTGGCATTTAACTGAATGCTCTGAGCCTCAGTTCCCTTTTCTGTAAAATGGAGGTCATTATATACTTTGTAGAATGGGAAAAAATTGGGAATAATGTTTTATTATACATGAGATAGTTTGTATAAATCCCTTAATGCGGTGCCTGGGTCATAACAGTTATTCAGTTAAATGGTCATTGTTGTTATACTCCGTTTATAATCACCCAGCATAGAATCATCAATCCAAATAGCCCAGTCCATAGAGAACAAACACCATCCCTGCCTAATTCTTTCTTGTTGATAATTCCTCTTCTTTTTTTCTCCATTTTCCTCTTCTCCCCATCAGTTGATTTATGAAGACTGTATGGATCTGATTGCAAAGCTACCTTGTGTTGCAGCAAAGATCTACCGGAATCTCTATCGAGAGGGCAGCAGTATTGGGGCCATTGATTCTAAGCTGGACTGGTCCCACAATTTCACCAACATGTTAGGCTATACTGATGCTCAGTTCACGGAGCTCATGCGCTTGTACCTCACCATCCACAGGTGAGGGAGACCCAGCAACCATAGCCACCAGGTGCCTGGATTGGTGGTGAATATTAAGAAAAACTCCTTGGGACTTTCCTGGCAGTCCAGTGGTTAAGACTCTGTGCTTCCACTGCAGGGGGCGTGGGTTCCATCCCTGGTCGGGGAATTAAGATCCTGTATGCCATGCAGCACGCCAAAAGAAAAAAACGAACTCCTTACCAGGTGGTAGGCAGCAAGGAGATGGAAACACAGCATATGGGATGGTACAAGGCAAGAAAGGGGTCTGGTAAAGAAGGTCAGGAGGTCTAGAAAAATTACCATAACCACACTAAGAGTAAGATAGTGCTTCTGGCTAGGAAAAGGTACTAGCTGCTCACATTAGACAGGTCCTTTGGCTTTCCAGGAGCTCCCTCTTCTGGCCATTGCTGTTAAAGCTGCAGTGAGAGTCAGGGAGCTTGGCACGCAACGCAGGCCAGGCATCATCAAGCAGTAACCTCTCCAGCCCTGTGGATTAGTGAACAAAGGCTGATAATAAGATTGGGACATCTCTTACAAGAGCTTATGTATAAGTGACTAGCTATAGGCTGGTGTGAATCCATAGCTAGGCTAGTATGTGACAATAAGAGAACAGCAAGGGGCTTCCTTGGTGGCGCAGTGGTTGAGAGTCCCGCCTGCTGATGCAGGGGACACGGGTTCGTGCCCCGGTCCGGGAAGATCCCACATGCCGCGGAGCGGCTGGGCCCGTGAGCCATGGCCGCTGAGCCTGCGCGTCCAGATCCTGCACTCCGCAACGGGAGAGGCCACAACAGTGAGAGGCCCACGTACCACAAAAAAAAAAAAGAGAGAGAACAGCAAGGACTGTGTTTCAATAATCTGCCCCTTTTTTCTCCTTTCTCTTGGCCTTGATTCTCCTTTCTTACTTCCCCACAGTGACCATGAGGGTGGCAATGTAAGTGCCCATACCAGCCACTTGGTGGGCAGTGCCCTTTCAGACCCCTACTTGTCCTTCGCAGCAGCCATGAATGGGCTGGCAGGGCCCCTGCATGGACTGGCAAATCAGGTAAGACTGTTCTTTTTCTTCTCCTACTCCGTGTATTTCTTACTCCCATGTTTTGTTTCTGATCCTGGCGTTCTCTCCTGGCATATGCATTGACACTCTTTTATTCTCCAAACCTTACCCACAGGAAGTACTTGTTTGGCTGACACAACTACAGAAGGAAGTTGGCAAAGATGTGTCAGATGAGAAATTACGAGACTATATCTGGAACACACTCAACTCAGGACGGGTAAGCAGAGATGCTTAGCAACTAGGAAAGAAGCCAAGACTCAAGTTCTATAATTTGGAAGAATGAAGGAGAAAAGAATGAGATAACTCCCTAAATTAGAGGAGATTTTTTTTTCCATTTGTCTACCCTAAAGAATTCAGAAAAGACAAAAATTTCTACCTGAGAATACAACTGGTTTTCCCCCGCTATCCTTTGCAGGTTGTCCCAGGCTATGGCCATGCAGTACTAAGGAAGACTGATCCACGATATACCTGTCAACGAGAGTTTGCTCTAAAACACCTGCCTCAGGACCCCATGTTTAAGCTGGTTGCTCAGCTGTACAAGATTGTGCCCAGTGTCCTCCTAGAGCAGGGCAAGGCCAAGAATCCTTGGCCCAATGTAGATGCTCATAGTGGGGTACTGCTCCAGGTGAGTCCTCCTCTCCCTGCTTTCCTCTATACCAAACCTTACTGTTCTCTGCCATGCACAAAATCACCTCCCTAGTCAGAGCAAGGACTCTCACATCTCCTTCCTTATCCTTTTTGTTAAAGTTGCCTATGGTGGGGGAGGTGTGGGCTGGAGGAAAGGGGTGCTTTCCTTTCAGAATCCAGTTGCTATACTTTTCCCAGTCATTTCTATTTAAGGCTAACTGGGTTAAGGTTTTTAATCAATCTGGACTTGTACATGCCACTACCTGTGGGCCTTTAACAAAACTTTTTTCTCTTTTACCTTACAGTACTATGGCATGACGGAGATGAATTACTACACAGTCCTGTTTGGGGTATCACGGGCACTGGGTGTATTAGCACAGCTCATCTGGAGCCGAGCCCTAGGCTTCCCTCTAGAGAGGCCCAAGTCCATGAGCACAGACGGTCTGATGAAGTTTGTGGACTCTAAGTCAGGGTGAAACTGAAGACTGGGAGGAAACTAGCTACCAGAAAGTGAGGGATTTTAAAGAAAAAAAAAAAGTATACTTTTGTTTCAGGGGCCTTTTAAAGACTTAAGATTAAATTGTATCTGAGGCACTGATGATAAGTTTGAGGTTAAGATATTAATTAAGATTTTAAAAGATGAAAAGTAACCCCTTCTTCCCTAACCAGCTCCTTTCCCTGGCCTGGTATAAGTTTCCCATCAACTGTAGGATGACCAGGACTAATGCATGTGGTACGGGTTAGGTTTACCCGTGCCCCCACCCAGTCTCCAGAGTGAGAATCTGGTTCCTCTTTCCCTAGGTCAAAGCTGGTTGCAGAGAATCTGCAGTCACTTAAGCAGAGCTTTTGGTTCTACTCTGCCCACCCCTTAATAGGCCAGCAAACCAGGACCCTGCCCCTTCTGTTTCCATAGGAATCATGTTGGATTGTCACCTGTACCAAGCCCCATTAACCTCTCCCATGCACACAGACACTTCCTAGCAAGACCGATTGGTTATGCTTTGGCTTTTTTTGTTTGTTTTTAATGATACCAGGTGATCATAAAGGCCATGGTATTTGTTGTGACTGGCACCCAGTGTTTGATTTTTATTTCTCTTTTTTAAATTATCCCATTAAAATTAAGATCTGGGAGTGTTCTATTCCCTATTACTTGAATACTCACCTCTTTCCAGATTTTCTGTACCTGCTGCACCTCAAGCCAAGGTTGCTCTGGACCTTCCCCTCTTGGTCCCTACTAGAGACCTCTTTCAGCAGGTTGTATACAGCACTGTATGATATTGTGGTCTTTCCCATTATTTGGCTTTATCAGTGCTTAATATGAACTAAGCTTTTTACTTCCCTGGAACACAACCCACTACGCTCTGACCTTTTTTCTTTCCCCTTTAATATGCTGTGGGCTATAGAACAGGGACTTGGGAATTACCAGCATGATATCTTCATGGCCTGATCCCAGGGGTACTAGCACCTCTTTCTGAACAGGGAAATGAGATTGGACATGGTCTCCTTTGAATATGAGGTACTGGGGCTGAGGGCATTAAAAATAGTAAACCTCCCTCCTCATCCCCTGCCACAAGCAAATATCCCTTTATTTATCAGAGTTCTTATCCTGCCCCTTCCCCAAGAGCTTACAGTACAGTGTTTGTTTTAGAAGCCCCATATGCACAGGTTTCCAGTGACTCAGAATGCTCTACTGCCTTTTCAAGAAAGGATTAAAAATACACTCCTGCTGTGCCCCCTTCCTCCCTCGCAACTCCTGCCTGTGTTTGTGTGGATCCCAAATCCCCAGAACCACGCTGTTGAGATGGATAATACTGTCTGTAAACCCCTGGGTAACTGTCAAGTCATGATGCAGACTTCAGGTTGTTCTGTATAAAATGCAAAATAAATGTTTTTATTAACAAAGCTTGAGCCTATTAAATAAGGCCTGGGAGACTCTCTATTATGAGGTAAGGATTCTGGCCAGCAAGATCCTGGACTTGGTGGGTTATGTTATCCTGTGCATCTTTTTTTATCTTGAGGTAGGTTTGGCATTCATTTACCCTAATCAGAAGACAGGTTCCCTATGAGATTTCCAAAGGAGATTGCCATCTGTCTTCATGGTTAGAAGTCCTTGATCTTTAGCCCCCATCCTTCCTAAATTTGTCGTAAGGTAGAACACTCAAGAACTGTAGCTGAGACCTCACAACTGCTTATGTGACTAATCCAAGGAAGCTGGTCCAGCCCATTGGGTGAAAGGAACAAACTATACCAAGGGCAGTTAAGGTAGGACTGCTGACTCAGGATCTGAGCCTCTGGAGGGCTCTGGTACTTCGTGAAACACCAGTTCTTTGCAGCTTCCCTTAAGGATCCCCCAGCATAAGAGGTGGTCTGGAGGGCATCAGTTATATGGGAGGTCTGAGACCAGATTACTCTGTCCTGAGACTCCTGCTGCAACTGACCTTCTGAAAAAGTCTATAAATAGGCAAGGGAGTGGGTACTAGGTCCTGGCTTGTAGAATGTGCTACTATAGTTAGCAGGGACACTGTGTCCAAGAGGCCTTCTTGCACCTTCACTCCCCTAGGGAAGGAAGCCATGACTTTCTGCTACTCTACCATATCTACATTATTCCCCTGAGAAGCAATATATAAAAGCCAAATTCATACTGTCACAATTAATTTATTGAAATTTTATAAAAACTCAGGCCAAGTGGAAGAATAAGGTGCAACCCAAGAGTATAACTGTTCAGTGCTCTTTTGCTCCTTGCCCCCTGTGGCAATGATGCCCTTGCTCTCCACTAGCCAGGCAGCATGGAACTATTCTTAAAGTGAGGTCATACAGATTTCAAGCTGGGGCCAGATCTCAGGCATCTCCTGAGGGGCTGAGGGCATTAAAAATAGTAAACCTCCCTCCTCATCCCCTGCCACAAGCAAATATCCCTTTATTTATCAGGGTTCTTATCCCGCCCCTTCCCCAAGAGCAGGCAAAGTTACTGCCTACCCAGTAGCTCTGTGTCAGAGAAAGGAGTTCAATTTATTCAATCCTAAGAAAAGTTGCTGTCTTCCCCTGGTCAGACACTACGGCACCTTGACAAGAGCTCAGAGACAACCATACAGTCCTAATTATAACTCAGTGTGAGAAGGTTGCAGGCATCAGGCATATGGGCTCTCAAGATGAGCCTGACCCTTTCCTAGCATGTCTCCTTTCCATACCTCCCTGCCTTTTCTTTCCCCCAGCATTTCCAGCCAGCTTAGAGCCCAATTTGAGTGGGAGAACAGTATTATGAACATAGACTCTTCTCTCAGATTGGAGCAGGAGCCAAATGAAATAAATAAGAGAATTGGGTGAGGAGGGAGAGGAGAGGTGAGGCTAGGGAACAGTCCTTTGCCTCAAGTTTGGTGCACCTCATGGAACATCAGTTCACGGGGGATGGCCGTTTCTGGACCAAACTTGGTTGCTGCCCGGCGCTCGAAGGCAATGACATTCCGTTTGACAACCTCATCAAAAAACATGGTGGCCAGCTGGGAGTGCAGCAGAGAACGAAATTCAAAGGAAATCTGGGAATGGGTAAGAAACAGAAACTCTTCAAGACCATGTTGGATAGTCCCTGGCCAAATGCAAGGATACTATTCAGTGCCTTTTCCTCCCGCTCCAGTTCATTAGATCCCCTCAAAGGCCCTGGGACTGAGTATAAAGTACAAGTTTGATACCAGCTCAGACCTGTGAAGAGTGTCATTGACTTGTGAAATATCTGTCACAGTACCTCAGCTCAGCCCCCAACCCAGTTGTAGCCCTGTGCTATACAGCCTCCTGACTCACCCAGAAGTCCACAGTGCAAGTTCGGGGATAGGCAGGAATACCAGGACTGAACCGCCAAATGGTCTCTAAGTGGTTGAAGAGCTTGCCGTCGGTGCAAACAGCCTAGAATAGGACAATCAGGTAGTTAAACAATACTATGATGGAATTAAACCTGTATCAGGTATAGGAGGCTATAAGAAGGAATTGAAAGCCATTTTCCTCTCTAATTTTTTCTTTTAATAAATTTATTTATTTTTGGCTGTGTTGGGTCTTCGTTTCTGTGCGTGGGCTTTCTCTAGTTGCGGCGAGCGGGGGCCACTCTTCATCGCGGTGCGCGGGCCTCTCACTTTCGAGGCCTCTCTTGTGGAGCACAGGCAGCGGGGGCCACTCTCCATCGCGGTGCGCGGGCCTCTCACTTTCGAGGCCTCTCTTGTGGAGCACAGGCTCCAGACGCGCAGGCTCAGTAGTTGTGGCTCACGGGCCCAGTTGCCCCGTGGCAATGTGGGATCTTCCCAGACCAGGTCTTGAACCTGTGTCCCCTTCATTGGCAGGCAGATTCTCAACCACTGCACCACCAGGGAAGCCCCCTTCTAATATTTTATTAGGGAAATATTTGGCACGTGGAGATAAAAAATCATTACAAGGAAAGCCACAATAGCCTTTAAACGTAAAAATGCCAGAGAACACAAAAAACTTCCTGATCAATCCCTCCCAGACAGGCCTCACCTTGACCATGTGAGGTTTGACCATGGAAACAGCAGAAGTATAACGTTCCATAATAGGTGGAAAGCCAACTTCCAACTGGGCCTTCAGGTGACCTTTGCGGCTGTGTACCACCAAAGACTTCTTACACCAGGGCACAAACTCACGATACTCCTGGACATTGGCTACCACCTCGTACATCTCCTGCATTGAGTACCTAGGGGAAGGAATCAGAGAGGCCAAGGAACTGCCAGATGGGTGACACTCCTCCTTGCCCTAGGCACCCTCTCCCCATGCCCACTAATCATGCACCTTCAGGAACTAGAGATGCCAAATAAGCCTGGATGAATGACTTTGCAAAAGCAAATGTGCAAATTTCCATGATGTTAGTGTTACCTTAAGTTTTGCAGTTTACAGAGTGCTTTTGCATTTACTATTTTGATGCTAACACCATCTAGGGAGAACAGAGGTCGATTTTACTGATGATTCACAAAAGGACTCAAATCCCAGCTCTACCACTTTTTGACAGTGTGGCCCTAGGTAAATTATTACTGTCTCTGTATCTTCTCTGTGAATCATAGGTAATAGTAGTAATTGATTCATAAGTTTGTTGAAAGGATCAAATGAGAAAATCTATGGTAAAACACCTAAGCAACCTAACTGCTAGCAATAGTAAGTGCTCAGTAAGTGTTAACTCATATTGTGCTCAGAATGCCTAAAGTCAGGTCAGCAGAGAAATAATATCCTGTTGTCTTATGTTATTGTCCAACTCTAGTCATGTTTCACAATGCACTGCACAGCAACCAGGAAGGGGGGAATTAAGGTTGGAAGGCTGGCAGAGGAGGATAAAGGATCAGTAATATAGCTGGGAAGCATGGGACGGGCCAGGGATGAACCTTGCCCACTATGGCTACCCTTACGTTCCAGCCTGTACATGCTTTTTGTTTGGCGAGAAAGTGAATGTGGAGGGCTGCTGGACAGGAGGGGATGCTCACCCCACGATCCTACGCTCGGAGTAAGCCTTTCGCTTGTTGGTGAAGGGGGCAGCAAAGCCCATGAAGGAACGGCTGGGAGGTAAGCCAGCCTCAGCCGCCAAGACCTGGGCAGCCCGGGGCAAGAAGAGGCTGCAGGAGATCAGAAATCTAAGGCCAAAAGGAAAGGAGAGACACGTTACGATTCTTTCCTTGTGTTCCTCAACCATTCCCAGGTGAAGGGGAAGGGGGGCGCATCCCAGAGGAAGGTCATCCAAACAAACTTTTCGCCTAGCACCTGCTGCAGCCCGCCAGGCTCCCTTGGCCAGGCAGTCACGAGTGCGAAAGGTCGAGGGCGGCGGAGGACAGTGCCCGGGGAGGAGTTGGGGAAAAGCGGGATGCATGTGAAGCGCCAGGTGCCTTTGACTGGAGGCTACCCTACTGCTGAAAGCGAGGACTCTCAGGAAGCATCACAGTCCCCGGGACCGCGCCAAGCCCACTGTTGCCAGGGCACCCGCGAGGGGCAAGAAGTGGTTGGGCACCCACCTCGAGGACTTTGCCTCGCGAATAACTTGCAAAAGCATTCCCTAAAGCTCTACATTAGACCCCAAGGTACGACCGCAGCCGCCCTCCCGCCGTGCCTGCTGCCAGAGCTGCAACGTCGGGGTCCTGAGCGACCCCTTTAGCTCCAGCCCCGACGCCCGCACCTCTCTCTCACCTCATTGGTCCCGGCGGTCGCGGAGGGACCGGGGGCGGGGCCGGGGGCAGCGAGAGGCCGCTGCAGCCCCTGGCCGCCGCGCGCGTCCCGGCCGGGAGTCGCCGCGCGCCTGCTGAGGCCATGCGCTCTGCCCTCCCTTGCCCTCTCGGCTCTGATACGAGCTGCGCACTCCTCACTCCAGAGGAAGAGCGGAGGTTAGCGGCAGCCCGGTAGGTTCAGGGCCCCCGAACCCAGGGGCGGCGCGGGCCGGTAGCTCTTCTTCCTCTGCTCCTGCCCGGGCGGCCGGGTAGCCTAGAACTGAAGCCGCTACCGCTGCTTCCGCAGCTCCCAGTACCCCCACGTCACGCCGTTGCCATGGCTCGGGACCTGGAGAGGGGGGAAGGAAGGGGACCACGCGGCCTGTCGGGAGATGTAGTTTCACACCTCTGGCGAGAAAGCACGGTGGAGGGGGTGTTTGAGAAGCTGCAGAGATGGCTACTTGCTGAGTCTCTGGTCACGGACCTGGTACATAAGCACATAAACGACTTCTTGGTCATGTCAACAGCATATGCCGTTGGTCTTCTGAACGTCTCTCTTAGAGACTTTACTATATTCTGCCTTGTTTATAGTTAGAAGTTCCATTCATCTTTGTAGCACATAGTACCTAGTGTTGTGCTTTGCATCTTTGAGAAAGGGAATTAATGTTCCAAGATCTGGGCTAAGACTTTGCCTAGTTTTCCCTTTTAATATTTATAGAGAGAAGTCGGGGTGAGAAGAACCAGACTTACTTTTACGGTAGAGAACCATCTTTGCCTGGAAAAGTGTGCACTTGATAGAGGTGAGACCTCATGGGCAGGAACCGAGGCAAGGAAATGTCGCTACACTGCTTTCAATCATGATACAAGGAGAAAAAAAGTGCCCTTGATAAAAGTGGGGAGAACAGAAGAGAGACGGAGAGAGAGGAGAGAGAAATCAGCAATCAGAGACTGGATCTAGGTGGGTACAAGAGCTCTTGAAATTCTCCCAACAGTGGAGTAGAGGAAGGACATTTTAAGAATGGTGGTGTTTGCTGTTGCATTTAAAGATGTTTTTGTTATTACAGTGCAAGCCCCTCCTCTGCTTTAGTCTTTAGCGCATAAGTCTTCAGTCATGCTCTCCACATTCAGGAAAGTTTTATCTGAGTAGTGTTGTGGGGGTTAGGGTGGGAGGATGAAGTTATTAAAGACTTTTGCCTTTAGGGTCTAATTGGTAGGGAAGAGAGACATCTTGTCCAGAAACAGGGGCCTGAAAACAGATGTAAACCTTCCAACTCTCCCCACTCCTTGAGATTGGCATTCATTTGGGGAATTCCACTGGATATGGATTGATTTTTAAAGTTTGAGCCCATTTTGGGACTTCCTGGTGGTCCAGTGGGTAAGACTCAGCTGCCCTCCTAATGCAGGGGGCCCGGGTTCAATCCCTGGTTGGGGAACTAGGTCCCGCATGCATGCTGCTACTAAGAGTCCACATGCTGCAACTAAGTCTGCATGCTGCAGCTAAGACCCGGTGCAGCCAAAATAAACAAACAAATTAATAAATAAATAAAGTTTGAGCCCATTTTATCTGGATTTCAAGGAGCAAAACCCTCTCTTGAACTCTGGTTTACATTTGACGTTTTGTAAGGAAGGCATTTCAATCCTTACGTTAAATTATTTATACATGAAGTCCCAAATTGGGGAATGATCTCACTTCTTTTTCTCTTTTAACATTTCTTCTTTTTCCCTCAGAACCCTCCCCCCAACAAGATACAGTATCTCCTTCCAGTTCGAACGTGATAATTGGGAGCCACTCTCAGAAGGGCACATGATCTTGAGAGACAGATTTACTCTTTCCAACCCCACTCTCTTGTCCAGCCTCTCTGACCAAGTGCTTACACATGTGAGACAGCTGCTTAGAGTGAGGAGTAAGGATCTGACCAGATAAAAGACAGAAATTAACTGGGATACATAACTAAACTGTGACCTCATTAACACTATGCCTTAACCGAGTTAACTGCTGCAGAATCTCCAAGGTACAATAGGCCTGCCAAGCCAGTTTGCTTGTTGTCCCCTCCTACTAATTAGATTAGGTAATTATTGCCATTTAAGCTTTTCCTAGTTCATTCCCTGTACTTGAAACAACCAATTTCCTGCCATTTCCCTGTCATTCTACATCGATAACTTCCTTCAAGTACTGACTCAAAACACACCTCCTCCAGGAAGACCCTCTTGGCTGAACCCATCTCTCGACATTATTCTGAACACATAATGCCGTATAAAGTAGCATGAATCCTATATTCTCTAGTTGTTTCATGTGCATGTGTATGTCCTCCTAGGTTATAAACTCCACAAAAATAGACACTATTACTTTTTTTTAACCTACCATTTTATATATATATATATTTTTTTTTTCTTTTTCTTTTTTTTGGCTGCACCTCGTGGCTTGTGGGCTCTTAGTTCCTGCCCTTGGCAGTGAAAGCACAGAGTCCCAACCACTGGACCACCAGGGAATTCCCGACACCATTACCTCTAAGTTTCTATCTCCAAACCAGTTAGTATAGGGCTGAATACAATGGTGAACCCTCAGTAGACATTTGTTAGAAGAATTAAAACTGAGGCTTAAAGACAGGCGGGCATCTGCCTAGAGTTATCCAAATATGAATTCAGTAGTGGAATCCAGAAGGACTATTTGCATAAGAGGGCTTTGCCACCACTTCCGGCCTCCTCCTCCCCCACACTGTGCATCTCCCTGAGCCCTGGAAGTAACTGTGTTACCTATATCATATCCCTTTTTTCCCTCCTGGGAAATCCTCTTTCTGTGCTCTGAATAATATTAAAAATAACTCTTCTAGCCCTTCTTCCTCCTTCCAGCTGCCCAGAGAACCCGGCTGGCAAACTTCCTTGTTCACCTCCACTCAGGAGCCAGAACCAGGCACGTGACCCCAGCTCAACCCCTGACTCCAATTCCTCAGGTTACCAAAAGCTATTTCGAGCATTGGAGGCCATGTAATCCCCTCCTCCCCATCCTCTGGGCCATATACTAGCTTAGCCCTTCCTGGAAGGTCCATCATACCCAATAGCCAAGTCAGCATATCCCAATACCCATATCCATCAGATCCCCAACTACCTTCAGTTTCTACTTCTTCAGCCTCATCTTCATCATCAGCATCAAATATTGTCTGTTCCCATGTGCTGCTCTGCTTGAGCATCCTTTTTTTTTTTTTTTTTCCATAGAAAACAAAACCAATAGGGGCTTCCCTGGTGTTGCAGTGGTTAAGAATCTGCCTGCCAATGCAAGGGACACGGACGGGTTCGAGCCCTGGTACTGGAAGATCCCACATGCCGCGGAGCAACTAAGCCCGTGGGCCACAACTACTGAGCCTGCACTCTAGAGCCTGCGAGCCACAACTACTGAAGCCTGCGCGCCTAGAGCCCGTGCTCCGCAACAAGAGAAGCCACCAAGATGAGAAGCCCGCACACCGCAACGAAGAGTAGCCCCCGCTCTCCACTAGAGAAAAGCCCGCACTCAGACATGAAGACCCAACGCAGCCAAAAATAAATAAATAAATTTATAAAAAAACACAAAAATCAAAAAACCAAATATACAGTCCTGTGTTGGAGGACTCTGGCTAACAAGAAGGAGTTTAAAATCCCTTCTGGAGGGGGCTGGGCTTCCCTGGTGGCGCAGTGGTTGAGAGTGCACCTGCCAATGCAGGGGACACGGGTTCGTGCCCCGGTCCCGGAAGATCCCACATGCCGCGGAGTGGCTGGGCCTGCGCGTCCGGAACCTGTGCTCCGCAACGGGAGAGGCCACAACAGTGAGAGGCCCGCATACCACAAAAAAAAAAAAAAAAATCCCTTCTGGAACATTGGACTCCTGTATGTCAAAGATGTAAGGTGAGATGAATAGCAAAGATGTGCAATTTAAACCTGATTGTGACTACAACACAGAGAATACAGCCAGTATTTTATAATAACTATAAATGAAGTATAACCTTTAAAAATGTGAATCACTGTTGTACATCTGTAACATATAATATTGTACATCAACTATATCTCAATTAAAAAAAGTTAAAAAACAAAACCCAAAAAAAGCAACCTGATTGTGATAGTGTAAACTAAGTATGGAAGTGATAAGGAGACCTAACAAAAGGGAAAGAACCTGTTAACCAGGGAAGACTTCTTGGAAGAGGTAAGTTTTCAGTAAAACTGAATTTTATTTTCAAAATGGTAAAAATACAAAAAATTTACAGGTATATAGTGATAGGTAATTTTTCCTCTCATTCCTTATTCCCTGTTCCCCAGTTTCTCTCTCCAAGAAAAACCACTGACACTTGTCTTGTGTATCTTTCCAGGGATCAAGATCCTGAAGGTAACAAGGGGCATAGATTGTTGAGAGCAAAGGAAGGGGCTTTTATACCTCTGCCTTGACAGGGGGCCATCCTGCTATGCTCTTTCCTAAATGTGTTCCTTTCTTAGAACGCATATATTGAGTTGCTGAGCTCTGAACAGGACCCTGAATCACCTTGTATAAACTGTACCAATTTTTCAATATCCACTTTTCTTCTCTCTTCTTCCCTTTTTGGGATGAGATGAACTCCATCCAGATCTTGCCTGACTGGCCGCTCTCTGGCTCTCCAATAGAGGAGGGGAAGCACCCCGACCATTTTCAGGGGAGAAACCGATTGAGCCTTTTGAAGTGTAGCCACCCTACCACCTTAACCTGGCAATGTAGTAATTAGGGAATCGAAAAGCCCGCTTCTGTTGGCCTTGGAGTCCTCCTTCAACTGCCAGCTAGCCTGTCCTCTCTGTGGGGTTTTTCTGCAGCTAAGAGACCTTGTTTTTTGTTTTGTTTTGTTTTTTTTCTCCGCAGCTTGGGCACTTTTGCTCTTTCCTTTCTACCCAACTCTTGTCAACGCCAGTGGAGATACGCGCCTTCCCTCCCCTGGGGCTATTGCCATATATAACCCCCAGATCTCCACGCCCTGCTTCCCCAAGTCTGTGGGGGATTCTGAGGTGTGTAATCGTGGACGGGAGGAGTTAGCTCGGAGGAGGCATTTTGGGCTGGGTGAGATCTGGCCAGCCATTTGGTCCTCAGGTTGGAAGGCACCGCAGCAGGGCCAAGGCCTGAGTTGCCGCTAGGGTTTTGTGGAGAATCCCCCGGGTCGCCAGACTGGAGCGGAGAGCTCGGCGCCGCTGGCCTGGGGAGCCGGGGAACCAGCGGCCGAGGTTGGGGGCATCCGAGCCGCTGGGACCGCCAGGGCGGGGCGGAGGGCGCCGCGGCCTGGGGCAGCCTGCGCGGCAAGCGCCCTGCGGCCGGGCCCAGAACGGCCGCCAGGGAGCGCTGCGGGCTCCCGCTCCCGCCCCCTGGTAGGCGGGGCTGCGCTCTCCCCGCAGCCGCCGCCGCAGCCGCCGCCTGGGCCGCCCCGTGTCCCCGGTGGAGCCGCCGCCGCCGCCGCCGGGAGCTCGATGCGGACGGAGCCCGGGCCGGGCCATGGGGATCCTCAGCATCACGGACCAGGTCAGCCGTCCTGCCCTTGCTCGCTTCCTCCTTCCAGGGCCCGCCGCCGCCACCACGCGAGCCCGGGGATGTGCGGCCTAGGCTGGGCCCGAGCCCGGGGCTCCCGCCCCGCCCCACGCCGCGCTCCCCTCAACCAAGCCGGTGTCCTTGGGGGCCTGGTGACCGGCGGAAACACCGCGGAAGCCCCCTGCGGCAAGGACCCCAGAGCGGAGCCCCTCCAGCGTCGCCCTCCGCCCAAACCCGGTGTCCCCCATCCCACTCCCCGGTTCTGCTCCGGCCCGCTCCCTGAAAACCGGTTCTCCCTGCAGCCGCCCCTGGTCCAGGCCATCTTTAGCCGAGATGTGGAGGAAGTGCGTTCCCTCCTCTCGCAGAAGGAGAACATCAATGTGCTGGTGAGTTGAGATCAGAGAGGATGGCGAGCCGGTAATCTGGGCCCTGGTGTTCAGGACCCCTCCCCACCAATGGGGCGGCTCCGTGTTTCCTCGGCTCGGGTGAGGCCGCAGCTCTTTCCACCCTGGGATGGGCGACTGCTCTACATTTGGGGATGGAGAGCAGGTCAGGCTTAGAGCAGAGACCAGTAGGGCTGAGGATGCCCAGAAACGGTGTTCTCTTCTGAACCATCCGTGTCTGCAACGCCTCCACCCCTCCTGGCAGAAGGAGACTGCTTCGCGGGCCCGTGGCGCCGACCCCCTGACTCCACCCTCCCTCGGTGCTTGCTTTGACCTAGGACTGGGGTTTAGGAGGCTGCAGAACCTGTGGGAAGAGGTTGTGGGGAAAGGCCTGGAGCACGAAGACTTGGGCTTGGGTCCTGGATCGTTCACCCCTACAGCTGCTCCTCTTCTCTGCCTTCCTAGGACCAAGAGAGGCGAACCCCACTGCATGCTGCTGCCTACGTAGGCGATGTCCCCATCCTCCAGTTGCTACTGATGTCAGGTGAAAGTGGGGAGCTGGAAGGTGTGGCAGCTAGGGAGGGGACCTGAGGGAGGAGCCTTTTTGTCGTATCCAAGGATTGTCCTCTGGTGCTTGGTCCAGGCAAGCTTCCGTCTCCATCCAGATTCTCTGGCCTGATTACTGACTTTCTTCCCCACCTGCTCTCCACTTCCCACCAAAAGAGCATATTATATCCCCACAGGTGCTAATGTCAATGCTAAGGACACACTGTGGCTGACCCCTCTTCATCGTGCTGCTGCCTCCCGAAATGAGGTACTGGCCTCCCACCTCTTTTCTCCCTTCCAAAGAGGATGACTTGGTTAAAGGTTGGAAGATAAGGGTTGGAGAGCCTTAGTCCTCTGCCCTACAAGTTGGTCTATCCCCAGGTCCGGAGGAGACCAGACCTTGGCCCCTCCCTCCTACCCCTAGAACTGGCTGGTAAGGGGGTGCTGAGTGTTGCTAGCTGATGTGACGTCAGGGGAGAGCTTAACACTGGGCTGGCAGACTGCACGGGGCCCTGCTGCCAGGCCTTAGTGACTCATCCCTCCCTGAGGGGCCACCATGGAGTCTGATCCCCCTCTGGGCACTGAGATTTCTTTCCTTGTGATGGAGGGATGGGGATAGTGATTTGTTGCATCCCTGCCTCTCAAGCAGCATGAAAGTTGACACCACGAGGATCAAACATGCCCCATCAGTTGGGTCCCTCAACCCTGAAGAGCGGGAAGAGATGACCTTCTTCTTGGCTTGGCAGTCACTTCCCTGGCTCCAGCCACCAGGGGGAGGGACTGAGGCCAATGGGAATGGGGTGGTTGGTGAATAGGAGGGGCATTTTAACCTGGGTTTTGGAGAGGAGCCAATATCTGTTTGCTTACCTAGGTAATGGAAATGATTCTGATGCATATGGAAGGGCTGAAGGGGGGTATCTGGGGATTAATGTAGCGGGAGCATATATCTTTCCTAAAAATGGTGGGGGATTGGGATCCTCTACATGTGTGGATTTGCTTGGTAGTGGCTATATATATGGGTGAAGATTTTCAGAGTTTGGGTTATGAACGATACCAGGTGGCTTGAGGAAGAGATCCACGTTTTCCTCAGCAAGGGAGGAAAGATTTTAAGCTCTAAGAAGTTCCAGAAGATGGAAAGTAGGTATTGAAAGGCTAGGTATGTTGGAAAAAATGAGGAGAGACTCTGTGCTGGGGGAGTGGGGAGATGGGGTCACATGTGCTGTGCTGACATATTCGCCCCTCCATTTCCTGTTGGTTTACTTCCTGTTCCCCCTCTATCTTCTCTCTTATCCCCTGCCCCTCAACAGAAGGTGCTGGGACTGCTGCTGGCACATTCAGCAGATGTGAATGCCCGGGACAAGCTGTGGCAGACACCATTGCATGTGGCTGCCGCCAACCGGGCCACCAAGTGTGCTGAGGCTCTGGCACCATTACTGAGCAGCCTCAACGTGGCTGACAGGAGCGGGCGCAGTGCCCTGCACCACGCAGTGCATAGTGGGCATCTGGAGGTGAGGACCGCTCCAGTCCACGCCCAGCCTTGTGCCTTTTTCCTTCCCTTCCTGCTCACCTTCCCCTGCTTCCAGGCCATTAGGCCTGGGGAGCAGTAGCCCAGATGATTATATAAACACTTGGGCTCAAGCACCAAATGAATGGTTGGGTGAGATGGCAATTCTTGACTTGGACCTCAGGAGGGTGATAAAGCCTCTGAAGTTGCATGGAAAATGTTTGCATACATGGTTTTTTCTGAAGTGAGAGTCCGTGTCTTTCAGCACATTTAGAAGACTTCAAAAGAGTTTAAAAGCCACCGAATTACCTGAAGAGACTCCCTTAAGTTTACCTCAAACTTCCAAATCTATCTGGGATCTCCTTATTGCCTGCTTTCTCTGTTCCCTCTAGTTCTCCAGATTGTTCTGCCCAAGAACAGAGACATTAGGCTGCCTCAGCCTTTTCAGGTGCTAAGGGCTCTGCTCTTAGGTATGTTGAAGGCATGAATCTGGCTCTAAACAGGTGTCTTTCATGTCCTGAAACAGACGGTGAACCTGCTCCTCAGTAAGGGAGCCAGCCTGAATGTCTGTGACAAAAAGGAGCGGCAGCCTCTGCACTGGGCGGCTTTTCTAGGTGAGAAGAGAATCACAGGGAGAGCAGGATTTGGGATTCTTAGGGCAGGGACGGAGAGAGGGGTGCTCAGGGCCCTAGAGTTCACCCTCCATCTCCTTGAGAGCATACTCTCTTTTCCCAGGGCATTTGGAGGTCCTGAAACTGCTGGTGGCACGGGGAGCAGACCTTGGCTGCAAGGACCGCAAGGGCTATGGGCTGCTCCATACAGCTGCTGCCAGTGGCCAGATTGAAGTGGTGAAGTACCTGCTACGGATGGGGGCTGAGGTCAGGGTGCTGAGCACGGGGGCTGGGCGTAAGGGCAGGGAGCTGGAGGTCGGAGTCTGTTAGGGAGATAGGAAGGCGCTGGGATTGCTGGTGTGGTTTGGGGAGGTCGGGAAGATGTGGTGAGAGGATCTGAACAGTGCTTATCTTAAGCAGTAGTGCCCCCAGTCTTTGGGTCCGGAACCTGAGGGGTCTGAGGCAGTCGTTGGATTTCTGGGATGCTCTAGGCTATCTGTGCTGGCTTCCACTTTGTTTAAACTGATATCTCCCTTATCCCCTTACCCTCACCCCTGGAAATCCAGATTGATGAGCCCAACGCTTTTGGAAACACAGCTTTGCACATCGCCTGCTACCTGGGCCAGGATGCTGTGGCTATCGAGCTGGTGAACGCAGGAGCCAATGTCAACCAGCCAAATGACAAGGGCTTTACACCACTGCATGTGGCTGCGGTCTCCACCAATGGCGCGCTCTGCTTGGAGCTTTTGGTCAATAACGGGGCTGATGTCAACTACCAGGTGCCTGAAGGGATGAGTCTGAGACCAGTGGGGAGAGGGGCCTGGCTCTGGGGGTGCTGACCATATCTTTTGCTCTGGATAACTCTATGGGGAATGGTCCGCTTGTGTTCTGGGTTGATCAGTCCTTCCCAGGGGCCCAGGAGAATGTGGGCTGTGAAGATGTCCATATGATCACCCTGTCCTCAGAGACGTGTCCTTTGGAAGGGGGAACAGGGCACTCTCCATGCTTTGCACTAGGGGGGAAAAATGCCATGTTTTCACAGAGCAAAGAAGGGAAAAGTCCTCTGCACATGGCTGCCATCCATGGCCGTTTCACCCGCTCCCAGATCCTCATCCAGAATGGTATGGACCTGGAAGACTTTGTGATCTCTTCTCCCCACTCAGAGAACTCATCCCTAGAAACACCTTTTCTTCCTCATTTCACCCCCAACCCCATCTTCCAGTTAGGATGGGCACCTGAAGCTCTGAGCAAGGCACCTGTGGAAATGGCCCTGCTCTGCCTGCCCAGCCCCCTCAGGCTGACAAACGAGATAACACGTGTAGAAGGCTTAGCCTGGTCCCTGGCACGTAACAAGCACTCAGACGGTAGCTAACTAGTGTGAGTGGTCTGAAGCCAAAGGTCTGAGTTTGTGGGTGTGCGTCCCCCCTTTCAGGCAGCGAGATTGATTGTGCAGACAAATTTGGGAACACGCCACTGCACGTGGCCGCTCGCTACGGACACGAGCTGCTCATCAGCACCCTCATGACCAATGGCGCGGATACCGCCCGGTGAGTCCGGACCCCTGACCCCACTTCCAGGCTGCCTCAGATCTAGGCTGGTGGTAAGCCACAGAAAAGAGGTCTGCATCTGGTCCCTCCTTGACCCGAGGACTGAGTCCCTCCCCTTCTCCCCAGGCGTGGCATCCACGACATGTTCCCCTTGCACTTAGCTGTTCTCTTTGGATTCTCTGACTGTTGTCGTAAGCTTCTTTCCTCAGGTATGAGCTGACTGGTTCGGGGGTTGGGCAGGTGGGCAGGAGAGCAGAGGCCTTTCCCGGCTCTGCTCAGAGCCCTCAGATGGGATCTGTGGCTGTTCCGCCCCTTCAGGTCAGCTGTACAGCATTGTATCCTCACTCAGCAATGAGCACGTGCTTTCAGCTGGGTTTGACATCAATACACCTGACAACCTTGGCCGTACCTGTCTTCATGCTGCTGCTTCTGGAGGGTGAGTTTTCTTCCCTCTGTCTCAGGCCTTGAGAAGGAGGCTGGGCAGGGGTCTGGGCTCCTTCTTCTTTCGTGCCCAGAGCTCCCCCCGCTCACAGCGAGAGCAGTGGCAGCAGAAAGGGCTGTCCAGTTCCATCCTCCTTCAGCCGCTCCCGGGGGAGAATCCTGTGGCTTCTCCTTGAGCCCTCTTTCTCCCCTGAACCTGCATCCTCCTTCCTTTTAGGAATGTTGAATGTCTTAATTTGCTGTTGAGCAGTGGAGCTGACTTGAGGAGGAGAGACAAATTTGGAAGGTGTGTTAATGTGCAGGAGTATACATACATAAGGAACATCCGATCAGAGAGACAAGTGATGGAGGGCGGGGTGGGGAGTTGGAGACTAAGTGAGGAGAATATTACAAAGCAGCTTTTGGCTGCACATCTGGTTGCATTTGTATCTGCCCCTGATTCCTTTACCCACCCTCCTTCACTTCTCCCCAGGACCCCACTGCACTATGCAGCCGCCAATGGCAGCTACCAGTGCGCCGTCACACTGGTGACCGCTGGGGCAGGCGTCAATGAGGCCGACTGTAAAGGCTGCTCTCCCCTCCATTACGCTGCCGCCTCCGACACCTACAGGAGGTGAGGTGCCCACTTTGCTCTTCTCAGCCCCACTCTCCTCCCTGAGCGCCCCCCAGACTTCTTCACTCTCCTCCCCCAGGGCGGAGTCCCACTCATCTTCCAGCCACGATGCTGAAGAGGATGAGCCACTGAAGGAGTCCCGCAGGAAGGAGGCCTTCTTGTGAGTAGCCGAGGAGACCCCTGGGGTGCGCTTTCCCAGCAGTGTTGACTCTGGTCCTTTTATTCTCCCACCACCACCCTGCTGCTGCTTTGCACCCTGAGTTTAGTCCTGGACCAGGCACTGTGGGTACAGACAGAAGTAAGAGACACAGTTCCTTCCTTCAAGAAATGGATGGTCTTCTTGAGGGAATCAGAAAAGCTAAACACAAATTCATTTGTTTATTGCACAAGCATTAATTGAGTATTTACTCAGTAGGTACCAAGTGCTGTGCTGGGTGCTAAGGATAAAAGATGAATTACCCCAAATTTCTGTATTGTATACATTCTAGTGTAAGATGTTAATAATGGAGGAGGGCTTCCCTGGTGGCACGGTGGTTGAGAGTCCGCCTGACGATGCAGGGGATACGGGTTCGTGCCCCGGTCCGGGAAGATCCCACATGCCGCGGAGCGGCTGGGCCCGTGAGCCATGGCCGCTGAGCCTGCGCGTCCGGAGCCTGTGCTCCGCAACGGGGGAGGCCACAACAGTGAGAGGCCCGCATGCAGCAAAAAAAAAAAATAATAATAATAATAATAATAGGGGAAACTGGGTGAGGAATATATGGAAACTCTGTATTATCCTCACAATTTTTCTGTAAGTCTAAGACTGTTATAAATAAAGGGTTTATTTTTTTTTAAAAAGATATTTAAAATCCAAGAGGCTCAACTATGTGACCTTTGGCAAGTAACTTAATCTCTCTGTGCCTCAGTTTCCTCAACCATAGTAGGGATAAGAATAGTAGCTATCTCAAAGGATCAGTATGAAGATTAAGTGATTTAATACACGTGAAGTGCTTAGAACAGTGTTTGACACATTGTAAGTGTTAAATGCTGTATTAATATTTCTACTAGTACAACTACTACTGAGCTGTAAGAGTGGTGCCGGGGAATAGAGGGGAGGAGGCACCTAACTGGGAAGTTTGGGGAAGGCCTCCCATAGAAGAGGATTCTGGGAGCGAGTATGAGATGAGTAGGCCTTTTCAGCTGGGCTGGGAGGAGAAGGCAGGGGTCAGTATGCCTGGAGGTGGGGGGAGAGTGTGTCGATCACAGGTTGGTAACTGATAACTGTGCTCCAGGTTCTCTAGGAGAGCATTCAAAGGATAGAGGAGGGCGTTGAAGCAAGAGTGGTTCAGGGCAGACCTGGAGGTGGTAGGTCTGGGTCTGGGCTTGAATGGGCAGGAGTTAGCCTACCAAGAGTGGGGCATGGGTGTTGGCCAGCGAGGCCTGGAGGGGCTCCCTTGCCCTCTCCTCTGCTCCTCCCAAACTGTGCCCTCCCTGGCTGGGCCTGTCCCCTCCTCACAGTCTACTCCTGTCCCCCAGCTGTTTGGAATTCTTACTGGATAACGGTGCAGACCCCTCCCTGCGGGACAGGCAGGGCTACACAGCCGTGCACTATGCAGCCGCCTATGGCAATAGACAGAACCTCGAACTGGTACGTGCGGGACCTGGCCTGGGGGAGAGGAGCAGGGCAGGGCGCAGCACACAGTCTACTTTTGCATCTGTGGATTCTCAGACCAAGGGGTGGTTGAATCAAATGTGGTCTCTAGATCCAGGGGCTTTGGGGGTTGCTGTGGATGGGGTCAAGGGGTAATATCTTGGGAATACCAGAACCTCAGCACCTACTGTTCTGTCCATTGCAGCTCTTAGAAATGTCCTTTAACTGCCTGGAGGATGTAGAGAGCACCATTCCAGTCAGCCCTTTGCACTTAGCTGTGAGTCCCAGGTCTTTTCCTCTTGCCTTCCTTGTCCCTACCTGCCCCAGGCTGGCACACAGGTATAAGCACGTGTGAATCCGTCCTTGCTTCTGCCTTCTTGTGGGGATGTCGCAAGCAGGCAGTGGTCTGGAGAGGGGCCCGAGGAGCTCACGGGGAGGCCTGTTGCCTGGAGTCTCCCTGTGGGCCCCAAGAACAGAGTGGGGACCGTGTCCCGAGCTGTATCCATTGGTTGCCTGCACCTCTCCAGGCCTACAACGGTCACTGTGAAGCCCTGAAGACACTGGCCGAGACGCTGGTGAATCTGGATGTAAGGGACCACAAGGGCCGGACCGCGCTCTTCCTGGCCACTGAGCGAGGCTCCACTGAGTGTGTGGAGGTGCTAACGGCCCATGGCGCCTCTGCCCTCATCAAGGAGCGCAAGCGCAAGTGGACACCCCTGCACGCTGCTGGTGAGTGCGCCCTTTGGGCTGCTCCCTCCCCTTGCCACGCCAGGCCTCCTCCAAGACTGGTCCCCAGATCCCTCCTGAACCCTGAGGGGACTGGGGTTGGGATGGAGCAGGGCGAGGAGGATGGAAACTGCAAGTCCTGATTCGCAGCCTCCTACCTCCCAAGATTTCTCCCTGTCCCAGGTCTTCCCATAACCTCCACCCTTCACCTGGCCTTCTTGCCCCGACCATGCCCTGACACAGACCCCCTTTTCTCCTAGCTGCCTCTGGCCACACTGATTCCCTGCACTTGCTGATCGACAGTGGGGAAAGAGCTGACATCACGGATGTCATGGATGCCTACGGACAGTGAGTGTTGGCCTGGGGTGGGGTGCAGGGTTCCCATCCCTTCCAGGCCCTCACCCTTTTCTTGCCCCCTCTGTAGAACCCCACTGATGCTGGCCATCATGAATGGCCACGTGGACTGTGTACATCTGCTGCTAGAGAAAGGATCCACAGCTGATGCTGCTGACCTCCGGGGCCGCACTGCCCTCCACCGTGGGGTGAGTGAGCTCCTGGGTGGGGTCGCTCACAGAAGGGCCTGGACATGGGAGCACAGCAGTAGGACATCAGATTGTCTAGCACGTGGGCCAGGATCTTGTGCCCAGGGTCTTAGTGGGCCTTACTGTATTTGCTCCAGGATGAGTATCTGACATCCGCAGCTGATCTCCCTGATTACCTCGCTCTGTAATCACATACAGCCACCTGCTCACCACCCAGACTCTGCCCCAGGGTACCCAGCTGGTCCTGTCCTGTTGGATAATGATGCCACGACCTGGTCCTTCTCCACCATCACCTGTCCTAAAGCTGCCTCCTCCTCATCCCACGGGATCCTTTGACTCAGTCTCCCACTACAGAAGGCCAGGATTAACTCTCACCATCCTGATTGTCAGTTGGCATAGAGTCAGGGAAGGAGATGCTCATCCCTAACACTTAGAATCATTGTAAAGACGAGGATTGGAGCCCTGGGATTGGTTCTTACTCCTGGGCCAGCCCCAGTGACTGGCCATCGGAAAGGGAGTTTCAGCCACACCCCCATGTCACCCACAGGCAGTGACTGGCTGTGAGGACTGCCTGGCTGCCCTGCTGGACCACGATGCGTTTGTGCTGTGCCGAGACTTCAAGGGCCGCACACCCATTCATCTGGCCTCAGCCTGTGGCCACACTGCAGTACTGCGGACCCTGCTGCAGGCTGCCCTTTCCACAGACCCCCTGGATACCGGGGTGGATTACAGCGGATACTCGCCCATGCACTGGGCCTCCTACACTGGTGTGGCTCTGGGGCCTTTGTAGGCACAGCTATGTGTATGGGGTGTAGGGGAGGGCAGACAAGGACTAGTGGGTTGAGGGAGGGACCTGGGTTGCTCTGGATCTGGAAGTAGAATGGAGTGTTGAGAGATGGGACAGGACAGATGGAGGGGACCTTGTTGTCATTTCTCCCCATCACCACTCTTCCTTCCTCATACCCAGGACATGAAGATTGTCTGGAGTTGTTACTTGAACACAGCCCGTTTTCATACCTGGAAGGAAACCCCTTCACTCCTTTGCACTGTGCAGTGTAAGTCCCTTCCTACACCTGAGCCCCACTCAGGGGTCTGTGACCTGGGCTTAGGACAGGAGGTCTATTTCCCCTGCCCCTCTTGCTGACCCTTCCTCTTCCCCCAGAATTAATAACCAGGACAGCACCACAGAGATGCTGCTGGGAGCTCTGGGTGCCAAGATTGTGAACAGCCGAGATGCCAAAGGACGGTGAGTGGCGGGAGGCTTGGGGAGAAGCCTCCGTTGCCTCTGGCTTCCTCTTGCTGCTCAGGAGAAAGGGCCTTCCCTGTTTCACTCTGCCCTGACCCCCTCCCCACAGGACCCCTCTTCACGCCGCTGCCTTCGCGGACAACGTCTCTGGGCTCCGGATGCTGCTGCAGCATCAAGCCGAGGTGAACGCCACTGACCACACTGGCCGCACTGCGCTCATGACGGCGGCTGAGAATGGGCAGACCGCTGCTGTGGGTGTGTAGGGGCCACGTGTGGAAGGGAGGTGCTCCCCTGGGTTTTCGCAAGATGGGTCAGCCCTGCCTGTGGGGTTTAGGAGGCAGGAGGCATGTCTTTGGATGTTTCACCCTCTGCAGATGGGGTGCAAAGGGTATGCAGATAGGAGGGTGCAGAGCCAGGCCGGCACGGCTCTGGAAGGGAGCGTCAGCCCCCTCTGCCTCTTTTCTCTTGTAGAATTTCTGCTGTATCGAGGGAAGGCAGACCTTACTGTGCTGGATGAGAACAAGAACACTGCCCTCCACTTGGCCTGTAGCAAGGTACCGCTGGCAGTGCAGCTGGGGCTGTGTAAGGGGCAGGGCCTGATGAAGGGGCTGGGCCTGGTGATTGGAGAGAGGGCCCGGTGGAAGTCAGGATTGTCCAGACTGTCTGACTGGTGGGATAACTTTCTGTCCTCCTGCTACCCCCTCAGCTCCTCTTGTCATGCTTCCGCTTCACAAGTCTTCATCTGTCCCTCTCCCTCAGGGCCACGAGAAATGTGCCCTCATGATCCTGGCAGAAACCCAAGACCTTGGCCTTATCAATGCTACCAACAGTGCGCTGCAGATGTGAGTGCCCTGGGGAGGGGGCTCTTGGCTGGGGGGCGGGGGGGCGGGAGAGGAGGGTGAGGAAGTTGCGGCCCATGTTCCAGGGGCCCTCTGGAACTCACGGTGTTCGCTCGGCAGCGTTGCGACTCTGGCTGAGGGTGGAAGGGCAGCTTGCCATTGCCCCGACTTCATGCTCCTTCTTCTTCCTTTCTTCCAAGGCCCCTACACATTGCCGCCCGGAATGGTCTAGCTTCTGTGGTGCAGGCCCTGCTGAGTCGTGGGGCCACAGTGCTGGCTGTGGATGAAGAAGGTGGGTGGGGTCTGGAGCCCCCTGCCCCTCCGGGCTTTGGGGTCAGGGACGTTCTTCAGGAGGTGACTTCTTAAGCTTGCTGGTTAATAAACTGGATTTTCTTCCCAAGGGAACTCTTCAGAGCAGGGACCCAACACCGATACGCTAGAGTCTCTGAGGGGAGTCTGACGGAACTAGGTGGAGCCAGCAGGGTCCTCAGGAAGACCTCCTGCACACCTCAGCCTCCCAGCCTCCTGTCCCCCGGGCTGGCTCTGCTCTTTACCCCACACTGGGACAGTCTGCCTGTCAGCCTCCCTGGGCCCTTATAGCCCTTGAGTTCTGACCATGCTGGGTGCTTGCCTGCCTTGGCTCCCCTCCACAGATAAGAGAGCTCAGGGCCCAGGGGCGGGTGGATGGGGACCCAGGGGTACAGGACCCTGGGGCTCAGTTCTCCCCTTTGCTCTGCAGGTCACACCCCGGCATTGGCCTGTGCCCCCAACAAAGATGTGGCAGACTGCCTGGCCTTGATCCTTTCCACCATGAAGCCTTTCCCACCCAAGGACGCTGTCAGTCCTTTCAGCTTCAGCCTGCTCAAAAACTGCGGCATCGCAGCAGCCAAGACGGTGGGTGGCTGCGGCGCCCTGCCCCACGGGGCCTCCTGCCCCTACAGCCAGGAGCGGCATGGCGCCATTGGGTTAGATGGCTGCTACTCCGAGTAGCCCCCTCCCGTGTCCCTCCCCCTGCCGGTGGCTTGATATCTTATTCTATTTATTTAGAAAAAGTCTATACATTTAGGGCACTTTAAAGGAGAACACGACTGGGTTGGGGGGCGGAGGGGGGAAAAAAGCACTGGGGAGCAGCTGCTCACCCCTTTGCCACACTATCCTGGCCTGGCAGGGGTCTGGGACCAACAGGGAGCACCCCAGGCCCTTGGTACCCCCAGGGCAACCCCTTCTGCCAAGTGTCCCAAAATGATCGCTTGATGCCTGGCTCCCCCTCTCTTTTATCCCCTCTCTCCTCTCCGTTCTCCCTTTCTGCTGCCAGCTGCCCCCACTCTTCCCGTTGACTCTCCTCTCTGTCCCCTTCCCCATGCCCCTGCCAGGCAGATCCCCACCTCTTCTTCCATACCCATCACTGCCTCCCTGCTTGGCTGGCCCCTCCATCCCCCCTCCATCCCCGCAGCAGTGAGAAGCCTTAATTTCTGGTACTGTGTGAGCACTCTGGGGGTGTCCCCCTCCCCCTTCCGGGGCAGCTAGCGGACGAGGGGGGAGGGTATTTAGCACTGGGGCCTGGAGCTTTTTCCCCACTTCTGTATCCCATCACCCCTAAAGTGCAAATGCAAAACACTTGAAGCAGCAACTACTGTACCTGGGCCCCAGTCCTGCACGCTCCCTGGCTCCTCATATGCAAATCAAGGGCTGGTTCTGCCCCCACAGCCTGCCCTGCCCTGCTTCCCTCCCCCTCCTGGCCTGGCCCCCTGACCACGCACTTTAACCTTGCTTCTTTCTTTTAACTTCTTTCCGGAGGGCAGAGCCTGTGGCCATTCCCTCTCTGGCTCTCCTCTCCCTTAACTTTGAGGCTTGTCATGAATTTTTAAGTAAGCATTTTATCCTTTAGGGGAAGAAACAAATTAATTTCCTGCCCATTTCAAAACCACAGCCCTAATATGTCCTCTGTGTTTCAGGCATGTGTTTGTTTGCATGTGTGTGGAGGGAGGGACTGTGTTCTTCCTCCTGTGCCCCCCAATCCCATAGTTCCTCTGTGCCCCCCGTCTGCTGCCACCTTCTGTTACGTCCAAGAGTACCCACTGCCCCCAGTCACTCCTGATCTGAAGCCAAAGAGGGAGGGGCAGGGCAGACTAGGGACCGTGGCTACTCGGGGACCCAGGCTTCCCCTCCGGTGTGAGGATGAAGTTCTGATCTAGGGAGTGACAGGCAGATACTGGGGCTTGGTTCCTGCCTTCCCAGCAGCAGGGAGAGAAGGGATTGAGCTAAGGGCTGCACTGAGAAGATTCCCAGAAGTCATACCCCAAAAGCCAAACTGGGCTGGAGTGAGGAGGGGGCAGTTTTCTCTCTAAATGTAGCATTGAATTTGGCCCTGGTCCCTTCAGATGCCCTGTCCATCCATCTCCTAGCTAAGCCTCCTGGACAGTTGGACCCGCTCCCTCAGCCCAGTGTTCCCTTCGTCACACTCAATACCTCAGCCAGGGGCCAAGACACAGAACTTGAATAGAGGTCATGCTCCCTCCACGCCCCCAGCCCCCCACCCCCCAGTGCATCCTTGCCCAGTTTGGCTGCCATCAGTATTGTCCCCTGAGAACTGGACAGGCTTCGTTTACACAGTACAGGGCCTCCCCCTTGGGGGTCCCTCGGTCTCCTTCCCCCACCCGTGCTTGCTTTGTTCATGATCTTACCCCCTTTTCGGTTGTGTCCGCTGCACGTCTTGCCACCCTTGCCGAGGGTGGGCTGAGGGGAGAGGGGCATCCCAGGGACTCCTCCCTCCCTAACAGATACCCTTAACCATACCTCATGCTGGTTTCCTGAAGCCTGGGGTGTTTGTCCAAGTCCTTATTCTTTTTGTCATGGTCCCTTTTTTATCCCCTCTCTCTCTGTGTCTTGCTTCCCCCAACGCTCGGTTCCTAAACCATTTCAAAGCTTCCAGATGACCATTATTGATGAGAAGGATTGTGCAGCTTTTAGTTTTTGTTTTCAAAGCCAAAGGGCCTTGCAACGCCCCTCTCGCCCACCTTCCTTCGCACCCTGCCCTCCCCTGTACGACAATCAATGTGACCTCTCTTAAGGGCTGCAGCCCCCCACCTCCAGTCCTGCCGGTTCTGCAGAGCTTGCCCCTGACTTCAGTTCTCTCTCATAAAATCTTCCTGTTCCACCCCCTCCCTCTCATTTTGGTGCTGGGAACTAGGTGGCGGGGGGCAGGGAGACGTGTCCTCCAGAGAAAACTCTTGGGGTTTCAGTCGTGTTCTCCTTTATCAATGTTCGGTGATGACAGGAAGAGTCTGAGTATTTGTCAGGAGCCCCATCGTTTTGCTAGATGAGATTTCTGGTGGCTGCCCATTCCCTGCTGCACCTTCAGCACACCGTCAGCAGTGCTGGCGCAGGTTGCGGGGAGTCCTCTGTCCCTCCTCATGTGGCTGTGAGGAGGCCGGCAGGACGAGCAGCCTCCTCTCCTTATGCCAAAGGAAATCCCACACCCCACCCTGGGCTCCCCAGCCCCTAGTGTTTTTTTGAAGCATTTTGACCATTCTCATGGCCACTGCATATTTATTTTAATGTTAAGTTGTTGTTGTTGTTGTTGTTTTTAAAAAGACCTCTTTGACTTAAACGGGTGTGGAGAAGTAAAGCAGGCAGAATGCCCCCCAATCTTAAGGGGGTAGGGTGGGGAGGAATCATCTTCCCTTCGCCCTCCCTCTCCCCCTCCCCCTCCCCCTCTCCCCACTGCAGCTCTAAAGCACTTGCTTCAAGTAATAAGCACTTTTGAGAAAAGGCCTATTTTAAGTGAGGACCCTGGGAGCAGCCCCAGGTCCCAGCAAAGGAGACAGAGCGAGGGCTACATAGGAGACAGGGAAACAGATGTGTGAATCAGAGGGCGAGATGAAAAAGAGCCAGTTTTTAGTTTCTGATTTTGGGGGAGATGTTTCTGGTTGGCCGGTGGCTTTGGTAGGGTTGTGTACTACCCTTCCGAAAGACAAATGGCACAAACTGTGGGTCCCAGCACGGACCAACAGGCCCGGGTCACTGCCACTGTCCAGCGGAGACTGACGGGCCACCTCCCCACCCCGCGGCCCCCTGAGCCATAGGACTGCTGAGAACCACTGAATGTACAGCCCAGGTTGGGGTAGGGAGCAGCCCCTGGGGGAGGGGGCTTCTCCTTTTGTTTGGTGCTGTGGGGGTGGGAGAGGTGAGACTGAGGGACTGCCACCCACCTAGACATGTGTTCCTTGGGGTGGAGGGGCTGAGGAGGGCCTACCTCCCTCTCCATCCCCAGCTGTGGCCCCTCTTCCTTCCTCATCCCTATCCGTTTTGACTGTAAGTCCAGCTCACCTTTGCCTTCAATATGTAACCAAAGGAAAACTCAATACTGTTTCCACCGCTGTCTGCCCACCCGAGCACCTTCCGACTCCCTGGACCTAGAAGGGGAGAGGAGGCGGGGCTGGGCCGGGGGTCGTGGGGCCAGAGCGAACGGTCCTGCAGCTGTGTGCCCCCAAAACCTCCTCTGGGGTCTCGGAGGGCGTCCTGGGAGGGGGCGTGGGGGCCAGGCAGGAGGGGCTGGGAGCAGGCGTGCTCGGGACCTTGTGCACATGAGTGTGACGTCGTCCGAGTGATGCCGCTGACTGCCCCGGGGGGAGGCCCCTTCCTCCTTCCCTCTCCGCCATTTCTCACCTCTCCCCACACCCAGCGTTCATCCCCCACCTCCCCTTCCTGCCGCAAAGGAAAATAGCCTTACAGACCCTAGCCCAGAACCCCTCCTCCTGGGGCACTCCAGTATGGGGCCCCAGCCCACCTAGTCTGAACCCCACCTTTTAAGAGGGAGGGATGAGGAGCAAAGCAGCCCCTTCCCCTCTAACCGTGGTGGCTCCAGCCCTCCTCGGCCTTGACCCAGATTGGGCAAGGGCCGAGGTGAGGAATCTTTGAGGACCAAGCCCAGTGGTCTGGGAAGAGGGAGGTAGAGAGGGAAGGGTCTGACTTGGGGACCCCCTCCTCCCGACCCAACCCCTAGAGAAGCGACCAAATCCCAGAGATGGGAGGAAGCTGGGGTGGGGAGGGTCTGCTCCGTGAATTACTTGAAGGTACTGACTCCGAGGCTGCTGTTGCCCACGTAGGTGTGAGGGGGACACTGTCACTGCGTTTGGGAGGGCAGAGGGTGGCGGTGACGAGAGGGTCCACCCTTGGCCCTCGCTCACTCCTGCTAGGCCCTTTCCCTGGGGAGCCTAGCCTGGCCCTCCTGCCTCCATCCCTCACTCTGGGCACCCTCTCCAATTGCACTAAAGTAGCTGTGTGCCAGTCTTACCCCACGCCAGGGTGGGGTCTCTGCTTCCAGTCCTTTCTCCCCACTGCCTCTGCTCCCATCCCGGACAATCTCCTTGTTCCCCTGTATTCCTGGATAGCTCAGCTTTGTGTGTGTGTGTTTGGGGGGTGGGGGTGGGTTCTGGCTGGAGTGGGTTTGGTAGGGGTTTGGGAAGGGCTGGGGGAAAGATGGCGGACGAAAGTCTCCTACCCCCTTCCTCCACTCCAAGCCACAGAAGCCTGGGAGGGAGGGTGCCTACTCTCGCTGCCGTGTGTCTTGCAGATGTGCCAAAACGGGGGTGGGTGGGAGGGGAGGGTGCCTGGCAGAGCAGCCCCCAGGGTGGCTCTCTCAAAGCAATACAGTTCCTCCTGCCTGGGGGACGGCAAGACAGGGGAGAGGGTTGGGTTGGGGACCTGGGGGTTCCCTGTGTACAGCTGTGTATATTCAGGGGTGTTCTCTGTCTGGTACCCGCTGTGGGCGTCTACGTGTGTGTGAACCTCCCCTTCCCCGTGCCCTGCATGACCTGTGATGCTGCAGACACCACCATCCTGTGTGCAAGGGTGTGTTGGGGGCACTGAGGGGCATGTCCCATGTCCTGTTGCTCCCTCCACCCTGTGACCCATGTACTCGGTTGTAGGAAGTAAAGAGAACTGAGCACAATTCACTGGATTCTAGTTGAATCTTTCTCTAAGCAATGTTCCCCTTCCTGCCCTTCTCCCTGCCCTGGACTCACCTGTGGTGCTAGCGTTGCGGTCGGGGTGTGTTTCATGCTGGTGGGCAGCAATAAAGGGCAGACCTGCCCAGATGCCTGTATCCCCAGGGTGCTGAGGGCAGCAGGAAAAAGTGGGGACCTTGGTGCATTTGCCTCACCCCTCCCCTTCCTCTCTGGGCTAAAGCACAATGCTCTCCCCGCAGATGGATGCATCCTGCACCCTCCAGGCCCCTCCTCCCCATACCTGCTTTGAGCCCTCCTCCTGCCACATCCTGGTTTTCTATGCTGTTTTGGTGCAAGTACAACTGTCGTAGTCATGGCTTTGGGATGGGTTCTGTTTATTAAAATCCTATTGCTCCTACTGGCCCTGTGTCCCGCCTCCATTCCTGTGGTTGGGGGGAAGGAAGGGCAACCTGGACGCCTTTCCACTGGCCCCCATCAGCCATCAGAGACCAGAAGCCACAGCTGCTCCTCCAGCAGGGCTATGGTGAGCATGAGGCCGCCCCCCAGCAGCAGCCCCAGTCCCTGCAGTAGCACATTGAGCGTAGGGAGGGGCTCAGGTGGACGAAGCAGGGCTGGTAGCTGAAAGAAAATGACAACATCAGGATCCTGGCCTTGTCTCTGCTCCTAAAACAGGAGAGGGAGATGTCAGCAGCTCTCCCCCACCCAAGCTCTTCCACACCCCTGTTTCTCAGATGTAGTCGAGCCACCCTTCCGGGGGGCCACAGGGGGAAGCAGAGGGACTGACACTTCCCTCTCCTCTACACCCACCCCGCTTCCCTGGGTTTCTCCGCACTACCCCACACCTCACCATGTCCACAAGGGCCACATAGAGGAAGACCCCGGCAGTGACCCCAAACACCCAGGGAGTGAGGGGGACGGGACCCAAACTGAGCCCCACCCCCAGGGCTGCACCCCCCAGTCCCAGGACTCCAGACACCAGGCTCAGCAGCAGCAGCCGCCGGAAGGGCAGCCCTGCCTGGAGCAGCATCGCGAAGTCACCTGTGGGGAGAGAGGACAGGGTAGGAGGGAGTACGCCAGGGCTGCCCCTCACCCATGTCACCCGCCGACCTCTAAGTTCCACCCCTTGGAGGTCTTTCCTTTCTGGGGTCGACCCCACTCCACTCCTGCCATTCCTACCCAGTTCATGGGGCAGCTCGTGGCAGAAGACTGCTACGGTGGTGCTGAGGCCACCGGAGAAGCCATCAGAGAAGGCAGCACCTGGGTGGGCAGGATGGGAGGTGGTCAGTCTGGAAGAAAGCTCTCCCCGGAGGAGGCTGGGGCCTGCATTCCCTCTGTGGTCCTCCCATCACCACCCCCGCCCCAGCTTCCTGGTAGCCTTCTCCCCGCCCCATCCAGTAACTAGGAGGCCTACCCTCTCCCTCCCTCCCTCCCTCCCCCCCTCACACCTATGGCCAGCCCGTCAGTGAGGTTGTGCAGACCATCCCCCAGGAGGACCATCCATGTGATATTGGTGCCACCGCCACCCTGACATCCATGACTGTGGCCTTGGTGCCCAGGAGGGGCCGGGACTGCTGGGGGCTGGCTGTCCTGCTCCCTCTGGCCCTGAGCCCCCGGCTCTGTGGGAAGGAGGAGGAAAAGAGCAGTGTTGGTGGCTGCAAGTGAGAGCTGGGAGCCAGGGCCCGCTCTTCATGTCCTCCGGTCACCTGGAACTGCCTGCAGGGGCCGAAGCGCCATCCCGCTGCCATCCTCCGGGTCCAGGTTTGGAGTTCTGAGATCCTTTCTGTTTCGCCGGCAGCATCTCTGAAATGGGAGGTTGTCCCTCCTGAGGGAGGAGGCAGCAGAGCTGGGGGCTAAGGAGCGGCCAGGCTGCCAGCAGGGCAAGTGAACACCTGGTCCCACCTCTGCCACTTGGGGATGTTCTCTGGCCTCTGCTCTCTTCCCAGGCTGGCACCTCTCTGTTTCTTGTTGACTTGAACTCAGGAGAGGAGGCCGTTTGGCCGGAAGTCCTGGGTCTATGCTGAGGAGCCCCAACCCACTCCCTGTTAGCTGTCAGGTCCTGCACAGTCAGGCAAACGTCAGAGCCAGGAGCGCACTTGGCCCCTCACCTCCTGGATTGAGTGGCCAGTTCTTGGCTAGGACTCTGGTCTCGGCAGGAAGAGGACAAAAGGGTGTCACTCACTGGCTTGAGCCCTCGGCGCCGCAAAAGCCCTAGCATGTTCTCCAGGACGAAGAGCAGAAAGAGACCGCCAAGCACCGACAGTCCTGGTCCCAGGTCCTCCTCTGGCTGCCCGCCAGGTCCAGCATGCTGCCCTCCTTGCGCCTGACAGAGAGGTGGTCAGGGCAGACTCTGGAAGCCCCTGCACCCGACAGCATCCCCCTCCTGAGATGGCGGAGGGAGGTGGTGAGCCTTCACTCATACGTTCTACTAGAAGGCAGCTGTGGGCTGAAGCTGGGGTGGGAGAGAGGATGTCCTATGACTGGGAACACACTGGCTCCATGGAGGCTGTCCACCCCTGGGGCAGGGGGACAGGAAAGGGGCTTCACGTACATGTGGCAGCAGGTGTAGCAGCGCGTCCCCACAGAGAGTGCCCACGGCCAGGGCCCCCAGGAAGCCCAGCAGGGGCTGCAACAGATGAGGTCCCAGGAGCCGCAGCAGCAGCAAGGAGAGGGGAGCAGGCAGGCTGAGCAGCAGGACTGCCAGGGCACTATGAACCAGGGCTGGGGAGAATCAGGTGCTGAAGTTAGGCACAGCTGAAAGGGAGGCCTTAAAGGAAATGCTGCAAGGGGAGGCGGGACCCCAGTGAACCCCCTTCCTTGGCTTGGGCCCCACTCCCTGCAGGATTCAGGTGCCCCACCACTTGCTCTCCCCCACTGACCAGATAGCAGATCCCCTGGGGGGGTTGGAGCTGGGGCCCGGATGCAGACACGGCTGTCAATCTGATAAAGCAGGGCTGGACACAGCAGAGCAAACTGACGAGGAGTCAGAGGAGCAGCAGGGCTCAAGCCAAAATTGACCAGCAGCTGGGAGCCATTCAGACACTAGGGAAGTGGAGTTGGAGGTCACACATCGGGGACTTGCTGAGAACTGTGACTCAGGTCTTTAATGTCTGCCCTTCCATTGCATGGGCTCCTGGGGCTCTCCCAGGGTCCCCTCTGCTCACACTGGCAGGTGCATCAGGGACTCGGGACAGTTAGGTATAGTCAGTGTGTTAATTATTAGTGAATATTCAAATCAATGCAAATTTCAGTTCACTACAGATTGGGTGCTAGTGAACATCGCCATCATCTCCCTCCCTCCCAGTCCCCTGATGTCTCATTAATTTGGTGATGGAATTGGTTGGACAACTAGAGCCCTCCACTGCAGAATCTTAGAAGGGAAAAGAACCTAAAATGCCATCCAAACGTCCTCTCAGCAGCCCTGTCACTTGTTCAACCAGCCTTGGCTTGAATGCTTCCTGGGATGGGGTGCTCACCTCACCAGGCCTGTTTCAGTTTGGCTTTTTGGCTGCCCTCTGGTGCACATGGAACAAGTACACCGACTTTCTGGATGAAGACAGCCACCTACCGCCTGCAGGCCGCATCTCCAGATAACCAGCCCCAGAGCCTACCTTGGGCGGCTTCTCTGAATTCTCTGCTTTGCCAGGTGTGGCCCCTAAAACAAGTCTTGGAGCTTGTGGTATGGGTTTATCTACTCTGAGCCCAGAGGGGACATATTTCACTACTGGAATAACATACCCTAAGATCACACCTGGATTTTTTTTTTAAGTAACCATTTAAAACGACTGACTTTTTAAACATTTCAGGCCATCTAAAATCCCATGGCTCCTTTCCCCTCGCTGCAGATCACCAGACTCACATCCTCATTCAGATGGTCAGCCAGTGAATGGTCCAGCAGCAGAAGCCTGTGAAAGAGGCCCAGGCCCGATGGGGCTGGCCCATGGGGTGGTGCTGGGGCCTCGGTCTCCTCCAGGTCACCCCACCCAGAGGGGTGCAGAGGCAGCCCTGCCCAGACGTCCACACTCAGCTCGGGGTCCTGGGGCCTAGAGTGGATGGATAGCGAAGTCAGACTTACTCATGTTCTCTCAGAAAGGGGCCTTGAAAGGATATAATGAATCAGGTTCTGAAAAATCTGTAATTCCAGGAATCTGATTTTAGGAAGCCAGAGCTAGGCAACCGGAGGAGACTGATCCAAGTACTGAGAAGAGCTGGGGTGTGACATTTTGGGGTGGGGAGAGGGGTTAGTACCTGTGCGTGGAATTGTCTCCAGCTGGGGGTGTAGCCCGACCAGCTGGAGGCCCGTGGTGTCCCAGGCGGAGGGCCTGAACTCGGCCTAGCCCCAGGCTGTGGAGAAGCCTCGCTAGGCCCCCTGCAGTCAGCGTCCCGTTCTCCCCATACAGGCCGAACAGCTGGGCCAGGTAATGGCTCTGTTCCTGCTCAGCAGGGCCCAGGTAGGGGGCTGAGCCCCCTACCCAGCCCAAGGCCACCCCCACACACAGGCCAACCATCAGATGACTCACTGGAGGCCCCATTATTGGGGGGACAGGGTTAGAGGCTCTGGTTCCGGCTTCTACTCCCCCAGGAACATCCTGAGGACCGTGTCCTGGAAGAACAAGGAGGAGGGGCTGGGGCTCCTGGCCTGCTGTCCAGCCCAGGGCCCGGGGACCCCGCACCCCTCACACCGCCGCCTCCTCGAATGCTGCAGCGGCAGCCTCCTTCCTTCCTCCCCATTGCCTCCTTCTGAGCAGCCTCTTGCTTGCCAGTTCCTAGAGCACCTTTCCCTGAACCAGAACACTCCCCTCACCTGATCCAGAGCTGACCTGTCCCTGTCCCTCCCCTATCCTCCAGACCCCACCCGTCAACCTCACCCCACCTCTCTATCCCCCCTCAATCCCCAGGGCCTCACCCCCACTGGCAGTGTGAGAGCCGTCACCTCAGGTCCCCATGAGGCCTCGCTGTGGACACTTAAGAGGTTCCTGGGTCGTGGAGGGGAGCCAGGCTCAGCCTCCAGCTGCCCAGGTAGATCGGAGGCCATGTCAGATAGAGGGCTGGGATGGACAAGCCCCCCCCTCCTAGCCCACCTGCCTGGGGGAGGGGCCAGGGAGGTGCCAGTGTGGGAAGGCTTACATCAGAGAGGAGTTAATGGTTCACTGGTCTCTGGGGTGGGGGTCAAAGGTCAGTCTTGGCTGAGCCCCTGAGTAGGGAGGGGCCACCCTCTGCCCCTGGAAAAGCCACATGGCCAAGGAGAACCAGGGCCTGGGCTTTTCTTCTAAATAATTTACACATACCCCAACCCAGGTGGTACCGTCTTAGCCTCTCCCTGCCTATACTCCCACCTCACCTACCTTACATATGGCATCGGGCTTCATTCATCTCCAACCCCCATCCCCACATTCCCTGGGAAAGTTGGACCCAGGTGTCCCTAAGCTGGAGAGGAGGGTAAAGAGGCAGATAAGTGGCAACCCCAGATGCATGGGGAAGAAACTGTTTTTAGCACTTCCTCATCCCCGAAGAGTAAGAGCCAGAACTCTGGGAAGCTACGACCACGAGAGGGGACGCTCTGGTGGGAAGAGGAAAGGAGTATCTGGGCCTCCTCGGATGTCTGACCTGGCTTAAGGTTGGGGAGCACAGTCTGACAGGGGTGATTGGTCCAGGGGGTCGAGGTCGGCATTACCTGACAGCAGGAAACAGGAAGGACGCCCAGAGGAAGGGGGACACAGTCTTCTTGGTTCCAGCTGTGGGGGGTAGGCAGGCAGGCGGACAAGGGTCACCGGCAGGGAGGGGGCAGGGGAGGGACACTACCTTAAAGGGGCAGGTCTCCTTTGCCCAGGCCTTGCCTGTAACCTATCTCCCCTCCACCTCCTAGGGACACCCCACTCTCCCAAATGCCCAGCTGCCGACCTCTTCATTTTCCCACAAAGAGCAAAGGAGTCCAGTACAGAGTGGTAACATTTATTAGGAAGGAGGGATTCAATTAAACTTCCACATCAAACACACAAGAAACAGACTGTAACCATCGTTTCTAAAGAGGAAGGAGGGGAGGCAGAGGGCCCGGACTCCCAGGGGACAGGCCGCTTCAGCTGACAAGGAGGGGACTACCGGCTGAGGGCGGATAAGGCCGCTGCTCACCACCCCTCCAGTGAAGTTTAGTGGCTAAAATACTCCTACACACCCCCTGCCCCCCAAAGCTAGCAGCCCAGCAGAAAGCTGTGTTCTCTGGCAGACACTTGGGTTGCGGCTGGTGGCGGGGAGGAAGAATGTCTTGCTATCTCTTGCTCCTCCGGGTTTCTTTGCCATTACTGACAGGGCTGCTGGAGGGGCCAGGAGGGCCGGCAGGCGTGTGGTTGGGCTGGCTTCGGGTAATTCGGGGGGTGGGGGGGTGGGGGGGAGTGTGAGGGGGGTGGGGACCACCACCAGGACCTGGTGGGGTGCTCAGTCCATTCCCGTTCTGGCTCTCAGAGGCTAGTTGTGGGAGAAGGGGAAGAAAAACCGGAATTAGAGAACTGAGGTAGGCAGGCCTCCATCCCCAAGGCCTCCCTCCAGCCCCAGCAGGCAGCACAGTCTCCACCAAGCACAACTGCACATTGATGCCGTGGGACCAAGTGCAAAGAATGTGAGTTGTAGGAATGGGGCCCCAGAGAAGATGCAATCATCATTTTGGCAGTTGCTACATGAACTGTCGCATGATATTTTTTCTTTCTTTTTTTTTTTAATTTTTTTTTTTGTTTTTTTTTTTTTTTTTTGGCTGCGCCACACAGCTTGTGGGATCTTAGTTCCCCAAACCAGAGATTGAACCTGGGCCCTCGGCCGTGAAAGCGCGGAGTCCTGACCCCTGGCCTGTGGGGAATTCCCGATATTTTTTTTCTCTTTTATCCATCTCTGTATCATTAGGAGTCAGATCTAGAATTAGCTGTTTAGTTCTAGGCTCAAGGACCACCGACAAAAGATCCCTTGACCAAAAGTGACTGTAAAACTGGAAAAGCATTGGGAAAGGAAGGGCCTGAAGTTTCTATCTTAAAATGTAAGAAGGATCTTAAAAAAAAGAAAGAAAGGAAGAAAAAAGTGTGGTGGTGTGTATCACAATGATACATGTTCATTTGGGAAAACAGAAATAAGAATAAGCAAAAAAACTATTATACATACTCTCACAGAGTAAGCAAAAAAACTATTATACATACTCTCACGCCCCCAAAATAACAGACGACATTTTTGTGTATATTTTCAGTGTTTGATGGTTTCCTTGAACTACCTTAGCTGTGCAAATCATTATCACCACACTTACCACAGTGTGTTACAACTGTTGTCTGTGGGACTATTTCCTTCATGGACTGCAAGCTCCTCAAGGCAAGTGCTATGTTTTTTCCTTGGCATTCCTCATCTATAAACGCTTGTTAAATGAAGGCAGAGGCCTGCCTCTCACATACATAGGGCGTCATGAACCCTAACCATATCCCTGCTGAATCCTTCTGCTTCATCAGACTAAGATATCTGCAGCCAAAATGGAAGAATAAAGCCCTTTCCCTAATTCACAGAAAAAATGAGGAGTATGTCATCATTTTTATGCCACACATGTTTTTTTAAAACTTTCTGTACCTGTTAGCAGATGACAAAGCGAATAAACATCTGGCAAATGAATATTAGGGACAAACAGGCTTAAGTGTACCTTATTTAAAATATTTTTATAAATTATGGAGTTATGGAGACCTGAGAATACGTAATAGTCATATTTTCAGTTGAAAACATGGATGCTACTTTTTTGTGGTGGAATTAAATGTTGTTATTTCACGGTGTTTCTAAAAAACACCGTGACCCTGAATGGTTCTGACACAAGACAATTTTGGAAACCATGGTAACTGCAGACCACACTGCAACTGGGGATGCAGACACGGACTGAGGAAGGGTAGAGGAAGCCTGAAGCCTAGTGTCACAGGGAGAAACATAAGGCATGGATCAGAGGCAAGAGAGAGACAAACACCCAGGAGTGGTAGGGTCAGCTGCGAGATGACCCAGAAGGAGAAAAGAGCAGTAAAAACCAGGTTCCTAAGGAGAAGCCAGGAGACGAAGGAAATGATGTTGGTGAGTGATTCTAATCAAAAGCTGATGATCTGCAGTAAACCAAATTCCTCAAGAGACCAAAAGCAGGGGCTTCTGAGCTGGAAGAACCATAATCCTGAGGGCCAAGGCCTAGAAGCAGGGCCTTTAGTTTTCAAGAAAGCGGCAACCCTAAAGGGGAACTATTTAGCGCTTAAAGTTGTGCCGTGTGGACTCCATGCTGAGTCCTGTAAGTAACAGTGTATCAGAACCGATAATGAATCAAAATAGGCAAGGGGAAAAAAGGCAAGGTTCTGCCAGAGAAGAAGCAGAGAGGATCAAGCTAGAATGAAAGAGGGCAGTCTTTGTGGAGAAACTGCTCTCATTTTTGCCTTTGAGCGGTAGTGGCAAAAGGGAGCTCTACCAGTGATAGAAACATGGCCCCAAATCTTTTCACCCCAGGGACTTGCAAAAGAACTGGGAGAATTGGGTGCAAGAGGATATATTGAGAGAAGAGAGACTTGGAAAAGGGATGAGGGCAATGCATCTTTCCAGGCTGGGGAGATTAGAACTAGGAGGACCAGTGGATGGAAGGAACAGGTTTACCTGGAGAAGTGGCAGGGGGTCCGGCGGTAGGCTGGGGAGCCGTAGGGCTGCTGTCGTTCTGCACCTGAAGGCACAAATGACACATTCAGATCTTAATCCCTACCATGCTTCTTGGCCTGACTTGCCCTCCTTCCGCACATCACAGCCATGGGACTCACCGTCTTGTTGGGTGCCTGTTGGGCACTGTATTCTGGATTTGGCTCACTGAAGTTAGGAACCTCAGAATAAACCATACAGAATCTGCAAGGGGAGAAAGTGGCAAAGCATCAGGCCCAACCTCTGGGCTACTCTGGAAACCTCAGAAAGGTCCAGGTACAGGACAGGGAATGCACACCCTTATGCTGTCTCCTTGCAAACCTCAAACTTCTCTCCTTGGCCTGGTGCTTCTACATCCCCAGCTCCAAGACAGCACTTACTCTCCAATCTTCTGAAGATCACCCCCACGGCCAGTGTACAATGTCAGACAACCTTTGAACACTGAAGCGTACCTGTGGAGTCACAAAAAGCAGGATTCAGAGTTACAGGGACTGTTAATCCCCCCGCCCCCCCGGCCCCGTTACTGCCCTTGAATAGCCAGAAGTCACCTGATGGCTTACCCTTTGGTGAGCCGGATAATATCCCCAGGCTGGATCAGGTTGCCCACGTCGTCCCAGACGGAGATATTGATGCTGCCAGTTTTGTCTGCCACTTTGCAGGTCCGAACCTCGTGCCCGTCCTTTGTCTTGGTCACTCGGCCTGGAGGGAACAGAACGATGGGGTTGAGGGGTGGATGGTCAAATAAATGGGGGTAGTGGTGATCAGAGGGATGAGGTCTAGATATTGGTGGAGTGAGGAAAAAGGTGTACAAACAGGGCAAAGTCAAATCCCTGGGGCAGGTGAGGGAGGGGCCAGCACCTTGGAGAGGGCTCTGAGTGGGAAGAGGCCCAAGAGGCACTGGAGGCTTGGATCTGGCAAGAGTTCCATCCATCTATCCTACACTGCAACTCTCCGGGTGGGGGCGAGGAGAGAGACTGGGCGTGAGCAGTCCTGTGGTGCGCCCTGCCATGCCCGGTGCAAGTTAAGAACGGAGGTGATGTTCCCCCGCTCCTGGCCCCCAACCCCAAGAATGCGCGCAGGGGGCCCACCGCGCCAGCAGAGCCACCTGTCTCCAGCACAATGAAGATGAGGTTCAGGTTCTTGAGCCCAGGCTTGATATCCTTCACGAAGGTCTCCGTCGTCATGCTGCCCGAGACTCAGCACCCCACTAGAAGGGGGAAAAGGGGACGAAGTTTCAACGCTTGGAGCCATCGCCCCCATGTCCACTTCGCAAGGCCTACCTATCACACTAGGCTGAGGTCAGGAAGCCTCAAACCCTCTAACTCTTCTAAAAGCGTAGAAACGAACTTCCCCAGGGGCTTCCAACTTCAAGATCAGAATTCGGGGCGTCTCTGGATAGACTGCTTCTGGGATGGAAGCCCCCCTCCCGGGATGCTCTTTCAGTATCAAGCCCCGAAGTAGGGAAGCCGACGGAGACGGGGCCAGGGAACCTGGTGCGGAGCCAAGGAATGGAATCTCATTCGCCAAACCCTCCCGAGCCCTCATCTGGACAACCGGGGACTCGGTGCATCCTCTCCCCGACCCGCAGCCCACTACCCACCCAGCCAGCCCGCCGTACAGTGCACGCCACTGAGCCGCCCGCAGGGGGAGCCAAAGGCCCCGCCGCCGCCGGATGCGGACCAATGGAACGCTGGAGTGCGAACATTCCCGGAAGTTTCCCCCGGAGGGCCTCCTCCAGCCAATCAGCATCGCCCCGGCTCCCCCACCACCACCCACGTCCCGCCTCCAGTCCCCACCCGGCCAATCGCGATCCGAGGTTCACGCGCCGCGAAGCGGGTGGGATTTTAGCTATTAAAGGAGCCCGGGAGAGGGTTGACTGCGCAAGAAAACACGTGGACCACCAGGGGGCGTCTCAGGTACCAATTTTCCTCCACTTGACTAGGAGAATGCACTAAGATTTGTTTCTCCTAGACGTGACCCAGTGGAAAAAGGACCAAAGGTTTTTGGAATCCGGCGGACAAAAGTATGAAACCCGGCTCGTCATTTCTTTTCTCGACAGTTCTTCAATATGTGATTCCATTTTGCAGACGAGAAAACGAAGTTATATAAGAAGCTGTGTCTAGCACACAGCAGGCAGTTTCCTCCTCTTCTCCAACTGCTTTAACTCTCATCTTTATTCCTGATTTGGGGTCCTCGACTTTAATGCACTATCCAGCTTGGTCAAGATCTCTGGAAAAAGCAGCATTCACAGCAGAGACAGACAACAGGCAGACTCACCCCCTCCCCCTTTGGAAGTAATGGAATCTGGGGCACCAAAGCAACATTTGCATTAGACTCTCACAGTTTGAAAGGCACCTGTTCCTAATGCACTTATCTCACTAGACCTCAGGGTCCCCTCAGAGACTGAAAAGAGGCCCGAACCTTTAGTTCCCTTTGAGACTTGTTACATAGTCAACAAAAGGCAGCTAGCTCTGTAATGTTGCCTATAAACCAATTATATATAAACAATATACGTACATGTGCATTACCATTTGCTTAGCGAATATCCATATCAAATACTGCTTACTATCAGATTAGCCTAAGAGGCCATGTAATTGTAATGCCTTGGTTTGCTTAATCAATCCCTTACCTTCTCCTAGAGGGCTTTAGGCGCCACCTTGACTTTCCTCGGAGCTCAAGTTCTCTCCCGCCCACGCCCCCAGCCATGGTGCTGTACCCTAAGGAAATCAAACCACAACCCGGGAAGAGGGACATTTTATCTCCCTCCTCTCCCCTTAGGTATTTCAGGGAACTGTACAAGTGTTAGGAAGGCCGACGTAAAGACGTCAGGAGTGCGACTGGGAGAGGCGGGCAACCCTAGATCAAAGTTGTCCGGTCAGACACTCCCCCATTCCCCACCCCGTGGTCGCCTTGTTGACTACATATCCACTCCCATGACCATGAGTCATAAGATCGGGAGGCTCCGGGATGCTGACCACGGCTCTGGAAACGGGAGAGGGGCCGGGGAGACGGCAGGTCACTGCAGGCCAGCCTCCTAGAGACGATCTCGCAGCAAGCCGCATCAGCTTTAGGGCACGAACACGTGCACCCCTCCAAAGCGAAGTCTCGCGCTCGGGGAGAGTCGGCCTCCAGCTCTGCCGCTGACGCTCACGCTGCGATGAACATAGAGCTCTCACTCCCAAATGGCTATCTAGTTCTCGCTGGGACCATAAAGACTTCCGGTCTAGAGAGGAGGCCTGGCTAGCCTTCCACTCGCCTCGTTGGCCGCTTGTGGCTTCTAGTTCGGGGTTGAGTTAAACAAAGAGGCGGAGTTTGGTGACGAGCTTCCGCCAGGTTGCGTAGCAGCGGTGGGCGGGGCAAGGGATCCGTCACACACCGCGAAGAGTGGTCGGAACCATACCTCGTCTTCTTCCCCTTCCCCTTCCCCTCCCAGGAAAAGCTGGGACCCGGCACCCGGGCTGTCCCTTGGCCGCTGCGGCCTCAGCTTCAGCCAGGCCTGGGTACGGAGAGTCCAGACCGCTTCCAGGGCGGTGCGTACGGCGCCTGCGCGAGCTCCCACCTAAAAGAGGGTGTGGGAGGGGAGGGGGCAAGGTCCCAGGGGGGTTGGGGCGGGGGTTCGAGCTATTGGAGGTCAGGAGGAGGGATGGGAGTAAAGATGAAAAATGGAGGAAGGCAGCAGTAATAGGGAGGAGTCTAGAGGTGATAAAGGGGCGCTGATGGGTGGGTTGTTGGGGAGGTCCATTGGAGTGGGGGAGCCTTAAGAAGTGCGGGAGGGGGCCTGGGCTGGCTGGAGGACAGGGACGGGGGGCGAATTGGGGGAACAACGTGGTGTTTAAATGGGCAATGATTGATGGGCCGGAAGGGGAGGCAGGGAACATACTGGGGGTCAGTGTGGGCAGGGGCGGCGGAACCTGAACCCCCGCCCTCAAAGCGCCATAGCTTGGCTCCTCTCCCATGCCTTGTCTTTGACAGCCTTGTCTTCCTCCTCCATTCCTTCCCCCCTCTCCCTCCCACCCCTCCATGAAGGAATCTCACATTCCTTACATCCTGGATTGCCAGTCCCTCTTCACACACTTCACACACCGGAAAGCCTTCTCCAAGCCAGAACGCAGAGGAAATTGAGGATTGGGAAGGAGGGGGCCGGAGAAGGAGCAGAAAGCTGAGAGGGGTGAGGGTGTTTTGCCTGAGGGACTGACAGACATCTTCTCCATTCAGAAACTGACTTCATTCTACCTAGTAGCAAATGTGGCTGTTAGAGACCACTGAATCACTGTTCTTGGGGACTGGGCTGAGGTAGTGATAGTCTAATCCCTTCCTATACAGGTGGTTTTAGCCTGACAATAGAGCAAGAAGCTGATAATGTTGCAGGCTGATAGTTGTCCCCAGATAGGAATGGTAGGGAATCTGAGTGATGTAATAATGTTACTTCCCTGTGTGTCCAGCCGACTTTGGCTGTGCCTGGTTCCCAGTAATGGGAAAGAAAGAACAGGCTTCTTTCAAGCATTTCCTCATGGGCCGTCAGTACTCTAAATTTATTTTGCAGTCTGTTACTACAAATACCTTACCTATGAATAGCGGTATTCAGTATGCTTTCACATTTATTATGTCATTTGATTTTCCTGGACAATAGGTAAGGTACATAAGGCAGTTATCATTTTCCCTACTTGACAGGTGAAGAAATTGAAAATTACAGAGGGGATACATGGCTTGTTAAAAGTCATACAGTTGGTAGAGCTGGGACCAGAACCCAAGTCTCTTGACTCCTGGTCCTCCTCTCAGTTGAAAAATCCTGTTTTGTTCTGGTCAAGGGAGCAGTAAAGGAGGATTGGTTTTCCCAGGCTAGATAACTGTTTGCTTTCTGAGTCTGGAACTTGTCACTGGAAGACTGAACATAGCCAACAGCACTGGCTCCTGGAAGCATTTCTTGAGGTGCAGGTGCTTGTGCCAGGCTGTTGCTGTTGTCAAAATGGAAGAAGCGTTATACCCTCCTCTGTATTATGGACGGGAGAGACAGATCAGCTTCCCCCCACCTCCAACTACAGGGAAGAGAAAGTGGATCTGGTCTTGCACTTTTATCCTCTGATTAGTTTTAAAATACCACACTAATGTGTTATGGCTGGTGAACATAGTAAACTAATGAGCACGTATACCAGACTCAGGATGAAATGGTCTCTGTTTTATGACTAAATATCGTCATCCTTTCTAACATAGCCGTTAACATTGATAGATGTGAAGGTGAGGAAAGGAATTTTCAAATTCCTTTCTATTCTGCGTCTGAAGCCTTGTCTCCCTCTACTTAGTTTCATCCTTCTAGTAATGAGAGTCTGGTCAGCTTTACCATACTGCTACCTCTAGTCTTCCCAGTTGCCTACCCTAGAATAATTTCCTGATTCACTGCCTCTTCATTTTTTTTTTTTTTTTTAAAGCCTGATCCTCTCAGGAATATTTCTGGACTTGGAAGTAGAATTGCACCTGTACCAACATTCTTGAGCATCTTCTTATGAAACAGTATTTTCCAAATGGAGAGTAGGACAGAATTCTTTTTATATGAAATAATTTATGTGAAAGCACTCTGGAAACATTAAAGCATCATACTGTGCGTGTAAGCTGTCATGGCTCTCTGCATTGAATAGCCACACATTTAGACTCATTGACATTACTTTTAGTTGTATGCACTGAATAAAAGAACCTTTTTCTATCTCAAGCAGCTCCTCTTCCCTACCTTTCTTCTTGTCCCTTTCTCTCCCCCTCTCAGCTATGTTTGAATCACCTGGCCCGTACGTGTGATTCCTTAGCTGATGATCTCACTCCTTAGAGGGTAGCCTGGATGCCTAGCCTTGAAACCTGTAGTTCTTAGTGGAGTTGTCTCGTCCTCCTCAACCAACCACCAGATCCCAGTCTGTCTAGTTTCACTGCCAAGTGCAGGTAGTTCTCCTGACTCACCTTTTTCTTCCTTGTTCCTATTAATAGAGTGCTCCTGATTGTGACATCACATCCATCCCCTTGGCAATGGAGCTTGTCCCTAGGAAGGAAGACTCAGTCGGAGAATAGCCAACAAGATGGGTTACTGGGAACGTCTCCTGAGTGGCACTGAGTGGAAGCATCAGGGGGTTGGAGCCTTGTGAACAGGGAACCTGCCCCCAACACTTGGAAGGTAAAGAGCCTTGATTCAGAATCCCATTCTGGGCTAGAACCCTCTTCTCTGCCCATCTGGGTTCCTTCTGCTCTTGAAAACCTGATTCGCAAAACTCTTTTATGCATAAAACTTTCTGTGATTAACTCACATCAATCTGTTCTTCTTTGCATACTTTTGTCTTACATGACCTATTAACTTTTATTTGTTGGTAAATTGCTTAGTAAATTTTATTCTTTTTATGTGTTTTATATCCTGTGTACTCAGTCATTGGGCTCAAGCCTGCACCTTAGTTTGAGGACAAGGATTGTGTTTTCCGTTTCTTTTACATGTCTGTACTGGCAAGGGGGCTGTGTATATAGGATGAAGATGAGGTTTGGGGTAACCACACAAATAGTGCTTGGTGCTGATGACCAAGGGGGAGGTCCTTGCTGGTCTTTGAGGACTGGTAAGCCTCACTTTAGGTGTTAGAGTTGTTAGTTGGGAGTTCTTGAAGAATTGTGTGCCCTCTGGATTCTTTTTAAAATTGAACCAATTAAAACGTGCTGAAGAAGCCTAACATGAAAAATCTCCTGTGCTAAATCTAGTCCGGATGACAGCATTCTGGAATTAAATGGAACTTTAGAGGCAATGAGGAACCTGAGTTCCTAAGAGCTCAGTTCTCTAAGAGGGGGAGTAACTTCACTCTAAGGATTCTACTGCTTAAATGAAAAAGACCACTTTTTTCACATAGAAAGTGAAGAGAGTTGCCAAAAGAGAGCAAGGCCAGACTTTGCTCTCATAAAGCCAGGGCACCTTTTGTAATATAATTATCTCCTAATTTAACCTATTCTTGTACTTATGTAGAATTTATGTAGTTTCAGATGTTTCATTTTATGTGCAGTAAAGGGAACTGAGGCCCAGAGAGGTTAAGTAACTTGCCCAAGATTACACATTGGTCAGTAATATAGCTAGAACTAGGACTCAGGTTTCTAGATTCTCAACTCAGTTTTCTTTTTTTCCAGATCTATTTATTTATTGGGAGACAGGGAGATAAGATGAAACGTTTTAGGGACACCTGTGAGATACCCTCCACCAGCTACTTTCTTCACTAGGGTGAAATTCCTAGGAGTCACCTGTTTCATTACACTGGGGCAGGTTATGGTGCCCTTTTCCTGTGTGTCTGGTGATTTGTAGTAATTGGGCTGAATCCTCAGCCCTCTGCACCTTTGCTGTATTCAGGGCATGGAGGAGGGAGAATTAGAAGGAGACTACAGCACATATACTTGGCGTTTACCTGTATGCTTTTGCCACGAATTGGTGACAGCATGCCCAGTTACTCTAAAATGGGTTGGAGTGGTTGCTGTAATGTTTCTCTTTGTGTGTGTGTGCGTGTGTGTGTGTGTGTGTGTGTGTGTGTGTGTATGTATGTGCATGGTTTGCACACCTGTACATGGGTTCAAGAAACCCTGAATGAGGGAGGATAAATGTTCAGGCTCCGTTAGAAACAATCTTTTTTTTTTTTTTTAATTTATTAAATTTATTTATTTTTGGCTGCTGCATTGGGTCTTTGTTGCTGCACGTGGGCTTTCTCTAGTTGCAGTGAGTGGGGGCTACTCTTCGTTGCAGTGCACGGGCTTCTCATTGCGGTGGCTTCTCTTGTTGCGGAGCACGGGCGCTAGGCACACGGGCTTCAGTAGTTGTGCCATGAGGGCTCAATAGTTGTGGCTTGTGGGCTCTAGAGCGCAGGCTCAGTAGTTGTGGCGCACGGGCTTAGTTGCTCCGCGGCATGTGGGATCTTCCCTGACCAGGGCTGGAACCCGTGTCCCCCCTGCATTGGCAGGCGGATTCTTAACCACTGTTCCACCAGGGAAGCCCAGAAACAATCTGTTTTGAATTCCTAGCTCTCTCTAGGGGTAGAACAGTGAAAACAACTGCAACAGTAAGTTAAAAGGGTATAGGAAGGGGTCTAATAAAGTTCTCGCATTTTTATAATAATGCTGACCAGGAATATAGAGAGACATCCCAGGGTAACAGTGAGGAAGTATAGCAACATAATTACCTGGTTTCGTTCTGGCCTGTTGGGAATGCAGTTTTCAGTTTGGGTTCAGGATGTTCAAATCAGGGAAGTTGGCAGAACTCCTATAAGTCTAAAGGGACACATCAGTTGCTACTTTAGTTCCCCAACTTGAGTGAAACCTTCCAAGGCCTTTTCCTATTCCATAACTCAAGGAGAAGATCTAGGAAACTGTGCTTCCAGTGGATGTGATCACTGGCTGTGACTCTTGAGGTCCCCGTGGTTTCAGTTTTATGAAGGCTTCTGTCCCTAGGGCAGTGAGCGGTTGAGTTCTTGTACTGCATCCACCTTGAAAGGATAACCCACCCCAGTGACAGCCCTACAGCAGTGTTGAGAGTCCCCGAGAGTAGAAGGAATAGTCAAGGAGCCTAGCCTGTCAGCTTGACTGTCTACTTAGGGGCCGGGCAAGACGAGGCAAGGAGCTAGATTCCAAGGCTGTGTATAACCATTTCAACATTTGTTTCCAATAGATGACAAATAGAAAATGCCCTAATCAGAATCGAAATCTAAATTTCCCCTTAATTCTCGAGGCCACACCTCTGAAAGGATATAGTTATAGGAGGGTAGATAAAACAGGAGCATCTCCAAGCAGATAAAGTGGAGGTTTCTGTTTAGAAAGAACAGTGCCCAGCATCTTTGCAGAGTTTTGTAAACCTTGACTTTATGGTAGGAACTTTGCAACTCCTAAGCCTGGCTGGTGGTTTCCCACACCTTCCGGCCATCTCTGCACCAACTGAGGCTGTTTCTTTGGGGAAGTTCTCTGCTGTTTCTTTTGGTGATGTAGGATCCCCTGAGACCCCATTATGATAACTTTTCAGAATTTGTATTCCCCCTTAAGATAACATTGTTAGCACTGTTTTAAAATGAAAGCACAGTGAAGCACAATACAGGCTCTCAGCCTGCTTTCTGCATTGCCCCATAGCAACAAGGGAGAAAAGGGTGTTGTTTTAATTTTTGCCCCTTGCTCTAAAGTAACTGATTTTTAAAAATAATTAAATCTTGCAGAAATATATAACATAGATCAAAAGTATAATCTCAGCATCTAGATTTTTTAAATGTGTACACTACATATACCACTTAAAAAAAAGTTTTTATAAAAATGGGACCATACCGTACAAAATGGGACCATACAATTTTTGCAACTTGCATTTTTCAGTTGGAGAGGCAGTTTAGCGCTGTAGTTAAAGGCTTGAGCTCTGGGGCCAGTCTGCCTGGGTTGGAATCTGTCTCCACCACCTGTTAGCTGTATGATTTTGGAGAAGATTTTTAACCTTTGTGCATCTGTTTCTCATCTGTAAAATGTGGATCATGGTAATGCCGACCTCACAGAGTAACTCATAGAGTTATTCTAATAATGAGTTGAGTTAATATACGAGAAATGCTTAGAATTGTGGCTAGCATATAGAAATAATAAATATTGATTTAATTATTATTTAATTGTATAAGTAAAACATGATCACTGTTTAAAAAAATAAATAAAAGAGGAGGAAAAACTAAGAAAGCAAAACTGTGAGGGATTTCCCTGGTGGCACAGAGGTTAAAAACCTGCCTGCCAACGCAGGGGACACGGGTTCAAGCCCCTGTGCGGGAAGATCCCACATGCCGCAGAGCAGCTAATCCCGTGCGCCACAGCTACTGAAGCCCTAGAGCCCGTGCCCGCGCTCTGCAACAGAGAATAGCCCCCGCTCACCACGCCTAGAGAAAGCCTGCGCACGGCAATGAAGACCCAACGCAGCCAAAAATAAATAAATAAAATTTAAAAAAACAAAAAACAAACTGTGAGTGAAATTAAAAGTACTGATAACGTGGGGAATATAGCCAATATAGTATGATAACACAGGGAATATAGCCAATATATTATTATAACTCTAAATGGAGTAGAACCTTTAAAGATTGTGAATCACTTTATTGCACACCTGTCATTTGTATAATTTTGAACATCAACTATACTTCAATTTTAAAAAAGTATGGAGAGAAAATAAAAATAAAAAATAAAAGTACTAACATTCTACACTTAGAGACAGCTTCTCTAATATATATCCTTCTAGATGCTCTCTAATATAAGTGTGTACACACATAAAATTTTTTAACAAACATGGCACTATAGTATATATAATATGTATAAATGTTATTTTACTTATATATAAATAATGAATAAATTTAAATAATCTAAATAAATAAATATTAATAAAAACAAATATACCTAAGTTATATTAATGCTACATTGTATCCGATTTTATGGATGTAAGGAATTATACTGGATATTTGTGTCATTTCTGATTGTTTGTTTTGTTTTTGCTATTATAAACAATGTTTAGATAAACAACCTAGTATATTGTTTTGTACACTTGTGTAATTATTTCCTTAGGCTAAGTTACTGGAATTAGGCTTGCTAGGTTAAAAGGTAAAAAATATACTTTTTAAGGACGTTGGTTTTTTGTTATGATTCACCTTGATTAACTTTTTCTTGCAAGAGTACATTTTTTCCAGACCTTGCTATAGTATATTACATGTTATATGTGTATGTTGTATATGTTATATGACATAAATGACATATATAGTATATGTGACATTGAGTATTTTGGACATGTTTTTTGATTTAACCTTAATATTGATACTTTCACAATTTAGGATAATTATAAATTTATTTCTTTATTTGAATATTGAGTACACACACAGAGAAAACCTTTTTCAAAGGTACAAAGGGATAACTGAGGAAATTAAAATTTTCCCCCTGTTCTTGTTCCTTAATGACCTTTCCTCAGAAGCAACCACTGTTGGCAGTTTCCTATGTATCCTTGTGGAGTGTTCCATGCATATGAAAGCATAGTCACATACATATTATTTTTGGCACATTTATGTGGCACATCATGGTGACACATTTACGTATACTATTATATACTGTAGTTTTTTTCTCTTAGCATTGTATCTTGGAAGACTTCATACCTGGTTCATTTTAAGGCAGCAATAATTTTTTTTTCCTCTGATTGATTTAATAGCTATTGTAGAGAAACCAGATTACAATTTGTTTATTTGAGGTAGATATTGTAAAGTCAGCAGTTCAACAGGTGAATTATAGATATTTGGTGATATTTTTGCTATCATGTAGAGGCTGTCTCAGGTAGCACCTATTCTTGACTCTTTCTCTTGTGCCTTCCTTTCATCCCAACTTCTGTGTGTTTGTCTTGACTATGAGAGTGGCGGTAGCTATTATCCAGAACAGCACTAACCAGTGTCAGGTTGCATTAATTGAAGTAGAGAGGAAAGGTGGTAATAGTCCCATTGTGTTCATATTGGTCAGTCCACAGGTGAAGCTCCGGGTACCCTGTTTTAGAGGGACATAGGCATTCTAGAATGCTATGGGAGATTTGAGTTTAGGCTAGATATTTCTCATCTGTGCTCCTGCTGCACCCTATCTTGACCTTTCCCTGGACTGTCTAAGCACAGGGTGAGTGACTGTTGTGTACTGTGGAGAGGATTCCAGCCCTGGGATGTTAAACCAGATGGTCTCTTATGGTCCATTCTAACTCTCAATGCAAAAATAAGACTGTCTGAATCAAGTCAATAGGGAAAACTTCTGGGTGTGATCAGATTCTGTCATCTTTTATTCCTGGAACTTCAAAAGTAAAAGCATTCCTATACTTTTTACTCTTAAATAATTTCTAAATTTAAAAAAATATTTTTCCATATTTGTGGAAGACTGTTTAAAGTTGAATTATGACAAAAAAAGTATGCTCAATAAAATGTTTGATAGTTAAAAATAGAAGAAAAACATTATTCTTAGTCCTACACCTAAATAAAACAATTGTTATTTTGATAATTCTTTCTGGTCTCTTTGTACATGGATTATTTATAAATATATACTTTTTAAACAGATCTGTATTCAAATTTGTTTCCTACTTTTTTCATCTATTATTGTATCATATTACTGTATATTCCTCATAAGCATCATTTTAAAATAGATATGCTATTCCATCAGATGGGCTTACATTACCATAATTGAGCGTAACTATACCTTCACTGTTCACTTAAATGAATAAGTGATTATCTGATTTTTAAAAGTTTATGGGTGTGATTTTTGAAAAACTATCTGGACCTCTTTTAGTACCATCCTTTCTTTTTTCCTGCTTTAAGTGTATCCCTCTTCCTGTTTAACATAATTCCAGATCTCCTTCCTACCTTTTCCCCAGTGACCAGATTCTCTCCCGTCTTTACTTTTTCTTCTTCACTAGTGCTTTCCTCTCAGTACATAAACATCCTCAAGCCTTTCTCATCATAAGGAAAAACACCCCTACACAACCCACTTCCTCAGCCTGTAGTGCTCCTCTAGCTGGTTCTCTCTCTTTTCCTTCCTTGGAAATCAAGCTTTCGACAGGGTTGTCTTCAGTCCCCATCTCTCTGTCTCACCTGCTCACTGTGAGCCACTGCAGTCTGTCTTCCACTCCCAATGCCTCACTGAAACTGCTCGCCACAGTGCCACCCAACTCCATGGAACCGCCTTCTGCTGTGGTGTCCACAGTCCCACATCCTGGCAGTTTTTGCTTTTTTAAATCTGACTTGTGTTTGCAGTTTTTGACACATCTTTTCCCTCTAAGCATTCTACCTCCTTAGCGTGTGTGTGGTGGGGGGGGTAAAAAACACATAACAGGGCTTCCCTGGTGGCGCAGTGGTTGAGGGTCCGCCTGCTGATGCAGGGGACACGGGTTGGTGCTCCGGTCCAGGAAGATCCCACATGCCGCGGAGCGGCTAGGCCCACCGTGGGCCATGGCCGCTGAGCCTGCGCGTCCGGAGCCTCCGCTCTACACGGGAGAGGCCGCAGCAGTGAGAGGCCCGCGTACCGCAAAAACAAACAAACAAACAAACCACATAACATAAAATTTACCACCTTAACCATTTTTGAGTATACAGTTCAGTAATGTTAAGTATATTCACATTGTTGTGAAACAGATCTCTGGAACTTTTTCATCTTGCAAAACAAACTCTACTCATGAAACAAGCATTCCCCTTTCCCTCCCCCTCCCTACACCCCCAACTCCCTTAACTTTTGTGACCATCTTCTCTCCAGGATTTTCCAGGATTTTCTCTTATCTCTGGCCAATCTTTCTCAGTCTTTTTTTGCAGGCTCCTTTTTGTCCCCCTTTTTAAATGTCACTGATAAAGTATTTTCATGCACTGTTGTTGGTAGTGTAAATGGAAAAGGGCTTTCCAGAGTATCGTATGGAGGTGTCTAGGAAAACAAATAGCAGGCACACCGTTCAGTGCAGCAATTCCACCTCTCAGTGGAATCTGTCCTAGGAGAGAGATTTGTTCTTGTGCTCCAAAAAATCTTGTTACAAGGGGTGTTAATTGCAACATGATTTGTTTCAGGGGAAAAATTGGCAATCAGGCAAACTTCAGTCATGAGAGGGTAATGGCAGAATATGTTGTAATCAAGGCTTAGACTGGTGGATTGGAAATTCTTACCACTAGAATATAAACTACACGAGAGAAAGAATCTTATCTGTCTTACTCATAAGTGAATCTGTGGAACTTCCCTGGAGGTCCAGTGGTTAAGACTCCGTGCTTCCACTGCAGGGGGCGTGGGTTCGATCGCTGGGGAACTAAGATCCCCCATGCAGTGCAGTGCAGCCGAAAAAAGAATCTGTATAGCAAAGAAGGGCAATTGAAAGAATGAATGTTCACCAAGCAATGGATGGGGAGAGGAAGGTGGGAAGAGAGGCTATATATATATATTTTAATATAGATTTATTTATTTTTGCCTTCCTTGGGTCTTCGTTGCTGCTCGTGGGCTTTCTCTAGTTGTGATGAACGGGGGCTACTCTTCGTTGTGGTGCGTGGGCTTCTCATTGCAGTGGCTTCTCTTGTTGCGGAGCACGGGCTCTAGGTGTGGGGGCTTCAGCAGTTGTGACTCGTGGACCCTAGAGCTCAGGCTCAGTAGTTGTGGCACACGGGCTTAGTTGCTCCGCAGCATGTGGGATCTTCCCGGACCAGGGCTCGAACCCGTGTTCCCTGCATTGGCAGGCATATTCTTAACCACTGCGCCACCAGGGAAGTCCCAAGAGGCTGTATTTTTTTAAAATGAAAATATAGTCATATATACTTGTGAAAAAAGAAAAACTAAAAAGTAAAGCAAGGAGTCAGTGCTCCCCAGGGTTCTATAGTCTTCAGACCAACCCTCATTTTCTGTTTTCATTCTGTATACTTTCCCTGTGTGGCCTCTGAAAACCCATCAGCTACTACCTTCAGGATTTCTACTTGGAATCTCAAACTCTACGTGTCTAAAACTAGGATCATTACTTTTTTACCCCTTCCAGATCTTTTTTTTTTTTAATTCTTATATTGGTAAATAAGAATTCACCACTAATTATCCAAGGCAGAAACAAAAGAGTCATCTTTTTATTACTTCCTGAACCAATATAGATTCAGATTCCTTCTTTTTAAATTTTTATTTATTTATTATTATTATTATTATTTTGGCCACACTGCCCGGCTTGTGGGATCCTAGTTCCCCGACCAGGGATCGAACCCGGGCTCCCCTGCAGTAGAAGCACAGAGTCCCAACCACTGGACTGCTCGATTCCTGATTCCTTCTATGAAATATCTTGGTTTGAGCCTTTATACTTTTTCTTAATCTGAATTTTTACAATAAACTCCTACAAAGGTCTCACTTTCTCTAATCTTCCCTACCCCCTATATTTTCTATACAGCTACCAGAATCTGCCAGTCTAAAACAGAAAGCTGATCATGTCAATTTCTTTAAAATCCTTCAGGTGTACACACACTTAAAGAATCTCCCCTACAACATGTGTACTAATTACAAAGGAAAAAATAGTAACTCTTACAGTAGAGAAACCTGACAGACAGCACTTAACCAAAGGGTCAAAGTTAGTGTCACCAGCAACAGTACAAATCAACATTATGTGCTCCTGATACGATGCATTGAGAACACAATGCCACTTCCTTGGTATTTTTGCCCAAAATGAAACCTGAATTTAATCATGAGGAAACATCAGACAAATCCAAATTGAGAGACATTTCATATACCTGGTGTGTATTCTTAAAAATGTCAAATTTATGAAAGACAAAAAAGATTTAGTAACTTTTTCAGTTAAACGATTAAAGAAGCTTGACAATTCAGTGCATAACATAATTCAACATAATCTTGAATGTTCTTTTGCTAAAGGAGATTATTGGGACAGTTGGAAAAATTGGAAAAATGGTTTGTAAATATAGTATTACATCAATGTTAATTTCCTGATTTTCATAATCTTACTATCAATATATAAAATAATGTTTTTTTTAGGAAATACGGTACACAGTAAAGTTATTTAGGGTTAAAAGCATCAAGTCTACAGTTTACTCTTAAGCAGTTCAGAAAATTTTTATCCATCTATCAATGTATATGTATAGCAATGATAAAATAAATGTGGTTAAATGTTAACATTTAAGGAGTCTGTATGAAGGATATGTGGGATCTTTGTAAGTCTGAAATTGTCAAGATAAAAAATTAAACCCTGTAAATTTATGTCAACAAAAATCCTTCAGGTACTCCCATAGCTTTCAGATTAATTCTAATCCTAGTGTCCTAGCGCCTTCATTACTCCTAATTTAAACCATCCCTCTCCAAACTTCTAATTCTGTATGCTTCTCTTTGTTGTTGTTTGAGCCAGGATTCTGTTGGCTGTAAGATACAGAAGCGCAGGGACTTCCCCGCTTGTCCAGTGGTTAAGGCTCCGTGCTCCCAATGCAGGGGGCCTGGGTTCGATCCCCGGTCAAGGAACTAGATCCCTTGTGCCACAACTAAGAGTCTACACGCTGCAACTAAAAGATCCTGCATGCCGCAACTAAAGATACTGCACGCGGCAACGAAGATCCCGCTTGCCACAAGTAAGACCCGGTGCAGCCAAATAAATAAATAAATATTTTTTAAAAAGGTACAGAAGCCCAACTCAAAGCTTAAGCAAAAAGAGGATACACAGGGTGTCTCACAGAAGCCAAAGATAGGAAGGCAACTAGGTCTTGTGAACAAACCAGTCACTCTGAAGCCTCAGGACTTTCTAGCTCTCATCCAGGATTTTCTCACTGTGTCTGTTTCAGTCTTTTCTTTCCCTCTGTAGATTTGTCTTCCTCAGTCCACATGACAGGCAAAGAAAGACCAACTCATCTTTCTTGGTATCAAGCTCAAATTCTCAGAGATAGGATCCGTTGGCCCTGCTTGGGTTGCTTGCTCACCCTTGTCCCAGTCAGCTGCTGCCTAGGTTAAAGTCTCACAGTACTAGTGAGGCAGCTTCTCCTGGAACCATGTGGATGAGAGAGAAAGGGAGTAGAATTCCTAAAGTGAACAACGCCATGGTCTGCACTACAGCTCTCAATAGTGGAGGTCCACAGGACAGTGACACTGGACTGCTCTTGGCTCTCTTACCACTGTCCTCATTGTTCAGTTCAGTGAGTTGCAACAAGGAGAATCACAAGGGGCCTTAGTTCTGGGTTTCACATTTCACTTTATGATGTCTTTAATATTACCCTTCATGTACTCACTCTAATCCATTACTGTTGATGGATTATTCAAGGGAATGTTGGCATAGGAACAGAAGGTCAAAGGTCTGAGGAGAGACAAATAGATGGATATCCCTATTTTAGAGGAAGATAGCCAGACCAAGGTGGTTTAGAGTGACAATTTCAGAGGGATTGTTAGTAAGCCCAAGGCCCTGAACTTAAGGCCCTAGAGATGGAAGAACAAGAATACAGAGAAATGGTGGTGATGGAGGTCAGTGTAATTGTAGCAGTGTCATTGGGTATCGTTGTTCCTATATAAAATGGGTAAAGAAAGATAAGTGGTTCCAAAGTGAGCCTTGTGATTTCTTGTCTCCATTAGCCTATATTAATCAGGATTTTTGTCAGTTTAAAGAGATAAAAACCCAGCTCAAACCAGCCTAAACATAATAGGGAATTTACTGACTCATGTAACTTATGTTCAGAAAGTGATTGTGGCTTCAGGCATCGTTGAATCCAGGCCCTCGAATGATTTCACCTGAATTTGATTTCTCAGCTCTGCTTTCTTCATTATGGCATCTTTTTTTTTTTTGGCCATGCTGTGTGGCATGTGGGATTTTAGTTCCCCGACCAGGGATTGAACCCATGCCCCCTGCAGTGGAAGCGCAGAGCCCTTAACCACTGGACCACCAGGGAATTCCCAATTACGGCGTCATTCTGTAAGTAGGCTGTCCTCATTAATGGCAGAGATGGTCACTGACCACTCTGAATTGTACATCCTACCAGCTATGCAAACCCCATGAGAGCTCCAATAGAAGCATCTCTCTCACTGTCCTAGGTTGGGTCACATGTCCACTAGGAAACAGGTTCTGATTCCTGAAGGAAAATTGTGATGCTGTTTACAGAAAATGGGATGTTAGGTAGGCAAAATACATGTCCACTGTACTCTGCTGGGAAGCTCCCAGTTAAGGCAACATTTAATCACACCAAACATTTTACTGTTTTGTAAAGAACTGTGCTTGGTGCTAAATTGAATGTAGTACTTGAGTTCCTACTCTTAAGGAATTTTTAATCAAGTAGTAGAAATTAGATATGTACATAAATAGGGAATTCCCTGGCGGTCCAGTGGTTAGGAATCCGCACTTCCACTGCAGGTGGCACAGGTTGGATTCCTGATTGGGGAACGAAGATGCCGTGTGGCTTGGCCAAAAAAAAAAAAAAAAAAAAAAAAAGTATACCTAAATAATGGTTACTCTTGTGTATTGAGTGCCTAGTATATGCCAGCAGGCATTGTGCTAAATGTTTTATATGTATTGTTTCTTTGAGGGCAACTCTGTGAGAGTCACTTCTATTGTTACTTATACCAATTTTATCTGTTTAAAAAGCCATGCAGGCTTAGGAAGTATATGTAAGCCTGCCCAAGGTCACACAGCTAATGAGTAGTAGAACCGGGCGTCTAAATCCGGTCAGCCTTGACTCAGTCCAGTGCTGTACTTTAGCTTGCACTTGACCCATCAAGGCCTCTCTGCATCCATCCCATTCCCCACCCTTTTATTTATTTATTTTTAAATTTTATTTATTTATTTTTAAATTTTATTTATTTATTTTTAATTTTTGGCTTGCCACGAAGCTTGTGGGATCTTAGTTCCCTGACCAAGGATCAAACCTGGGCCATTGCAGTGAAAGCGCCTAGTCCTAACCACTGGACAGCCAGGGAAATCCCCCACTCCCCACCCTTTTAAATTGAACAGCCTGATTCTAAATTCCTGAGAACTACATGACTGACTCAGCTCATTTTTTTCAGGACATCACAGCTGATGGCTGGTCTGTAGATTGTCTGCCCTTATATCAGGTGCCCATCCTTGCTCCAATTAGCCCACTGGCTGGATGTCCTTGTTTGGGTTTGACCCTTAGGAGCCCAAAGAAGGGGCATGGCAGCCTCGCTGCTCTTTGAGTCTTTGTTCTCCTGAACTTCCCTCCCATCACCACCACCTAAATTCAGACTCTCACTACTTCTCTCCTGCCTAGATGTTCTTCCAGTCTCTAATCTCACCCCTGTTTACAGAGTGATTCTAAAAAAGAACTTTTATCACATCATTCCTTTTAAGTCTTTCAGTGGCTCCCCATAGCCTTCAGGGTAAAATCCAAACTCCTTACATAAGACTTCTCATGGCCTGGCCCTTACTTGCCTTTCCAGCCTTGTATTTTGACACTCCCTCTCTTGCACTCTTCAGATGGAACTTTTTCTGAACCACTTACAGTTGCCTGAACTCATCATATCCCCTCTTACTTTTTTTTTTAATATTTATTTTAATTAATTTATTTATTTTTGGCTACGTCGAGTCTTAGTTGCAGCACATGGACTCTTTAGTTGTGGCACGCGGGCTCCTCCTTGCGGCGTGCAGGCTTCTCTCTAGTTGTGGCGCGTGGGCTTCAGAGCACGTGGGCTCTCTAGTCATGGCACGTGGGTTCAGTAGTTGTGGCGCGGGATTAGTTGCCCCAGGGCACGTGGGATCTTAGTTCCCCGACCAGGGATTGAACCTGCGTCCCCTGCATTGAAAGGTGGATTCCTAACCACTGGACCACCAGGGAAGTCCCCTTCTGGGCTCTTAAATGTGCTCTTTCATGTGCCTAAAACCCTAATGCCCCACCCTGCCCTGGCTCCCCCCGCCCCCACACACAACCTAGCTAACTACTTGCTCGTTCCACTGGTGTCCTGGAAAACTTCTCAGCCTCCCTCTCCTTTTGGCCTGGGTCAGGTATCCACATCTCTTGGCCTCATAGTGCCCTGTGCTCACGCTAAAAGCATTTATCACTTCATATTTTAAGTGTATATTTATATAAAATCTTTTCCCATTAGAATTAAATTTCTTGAGTCAGCTTCACCCCCCCACCCCAAATGACTGGCACATAGTAAGCCCTCAGTAAATATTTATTGGACAAATGAACGAACCTTGGCAATGAGATCAAGTTGGCACATATCTGTAATCTTCTGAACTGGACTCTTTTTCCTCTGTTCATTCCAGGACCTGGGTTTCAGTGATGAGACATGGGGTATGATGTAACCCGTTTCCAGGGGGATGTTGACGAAGACCTTATCTGTCCTATTTGCAGTGGAGTCTTGGAGGAGCCAGTCCAGGTGAGTCAGTCTGATAGCAGGTTTGGCGGGGCAATAGATGGTAGTGGAGCTAGTACAAAATATTCAGGGACTTCCCTGGTGCCGCAGTGGTTAAGAATCCGCCTGCCAATGCAGGGGACACAGGTTTGATCCCTGGTCTGGGAAGATCCCACATACTGCAGAGCAACTAAGCCCGTGCACCACAACTACTGAGCCTGCGCTCTAGAGCCCACGAGCCACAACTACTGAGCCCACATGCTGCAACTACTGAAGCCCATGCGCCTAGAGCCCGTGCTCCACAAGAGAAGCCACCGCAATGAGAAGCCCGTGCACACAACCAAGAGTAGCCCCTGCTCTCTGCAACTAGAGAGAGCCTGTGCACAGCAACGAAGACCCAACGCAGCCAAAAATAGATAAATAAATAAATTTATATATATGAAAAGAAAAACATAATTGGAACATTTGGAAATTAAAAATATATATATTCATAGGAAATGGGGCCAATGGGAAAGTCACTGTGTTCAGGCCCCCCTTCCCCCACTCCCCGCACTCCTGACACACGCAGAATAGAGGTTTGGTGCAAAGGAGCAGTGGCGGCTACAAGAGGAATAGGGCCTTCCAGAGTCTGTTTAGAGGTGGACACCACAGAAGTACAGTGGTTCAGATTTTCTTCAGAGGTCACTGCAAGACTTTTGTGCTATAAAATGGTCAGCTATTTGTTTCTGTCCTCTTGACAGTAGTTTGGTAGCTTCTTTTTCTCTTCAGGGGCTCTGACTAGGTTCCATCTTCCTACCCATGACTGAACTTCTGGACTCTCCTAATAAGTTCTCTCTTCATTTTCATGATACAGTGTTTCAGGTAATCAGCCAGTCTTCCTGCAGGCATGCCTACTGTTTAACAAATAGGAAGTGGGGGAACTGTGTGAACTGACCTAGTTTCTTCCTGGCATTTACTGAAAAAAAAAAAGTTTTTGATGCAGCCATGTACTCTGCATTTTGATATGAAAGCTGCCACCTTCACTAGGTCATTTCTCTACCAGCTTTGCCAGACCAGAGATAATTGTATCTTCCTGGGGCAAGTATGAGGAGAAGCTCATGATTACCAGGCAAGTATAATGAATGAGATGAATTCTTAACAGTCATGGAACACCATTCTGCATGGTCCTTATTGCCTATACTCTGTAAATACCAATTAATCCTCTGCCGCTCCTGGCTAGCTGGAGATAATTCCATTTTCCAAACCAGGACACCAGTCAGTGAGGTCACATGACCCTTCCCCCACTCAACGCTAATACAACTCCCTGGGGCTCCCCTTGATTCTTGGAGTTTATTCTTACTCTCCAGTTTTCAACTACCCAAAGGAGAACAGATGCCTGAGCTGAATGAAAATCAGACTGCATTCCAGTGGCAGCTAGCCCTGGACCATTAGAAGCAGATTGGCTGGGTGCAAGCAAGCTCTCCTGGTGGTGTCAAGAGGTCATGGGGTATGTCAGTTCCCTCCCCACCCTGGCAGGGCCTTGTCTGTTTTCTAGCACTATCATTTGAGGTGAGTCACATGTGGAGAAGTCAGTGGCAGTTGGTGACTAAGGCAGAACCTCCCCCCCGACTCAGGCTTTACCTTCTGAGGAGCAGGCCAGGTTCCGGACACATTTCCAAGGGTAGAAAGCCTCTGGTAGGGATGCTGATTTCCCTACCTCATATTTATTTATTTTTTGAATAGATAATAAATTCATATGGTTCAGAAATCAAAACAGTATAAAAAGATATATGGTGAAAAGTCTTGCATCCGTCTTTGTCCCAGTCCACCTAATCCCCCCATAGATAACCATTTTTATTAGTTTATTTGGTATCCTTCCAGTGTGTATGTGGGCAGATACAAGCAAGTATGAATGTACATGTATATTTGCCAACCTTTCTTACACAAAAGGTACCGCATTCTATATACTTCTGCAGGGGTGGCAGGTTTAGATAGGAAGGTCACAAAAGAGGTTCATTTGAGCTGAGATCTGAATGATAAGGGGCCATTCTGGCAAAGGGGAGCCGCAAAAGCAAGAGACAGGAATGAGCAGGGTGTGGACAGGGAACAGAGAGAAAGCCAGAATGGCCTGAAGTCAGTGCTGGGAGCATGATGTGAGGTGAGGAGAGGCCAGAGGCACAGGGCCAGATCAAACAGAATTTTATAAATCCTGAGCAGGAGTTTGGATTTATTTTAAGTGTAATCGGAAACCATTGTAAAATTTTAAGCAGGCGAGGAATATGATCTAGTTTGCCTTTTTAAACGATCACAGCTGCTGAATGTAGGATGGATTATAAAGAGGCAAGGTAGAAGTAGGAAAACCAGTTAGAAGACATACTTAATAATATAGATGAGAGATGATTGTTTGAACTGGGTTAGTGGTAGTACAGATGGGGAAAAGTAGACAAACTGAGGATTTTTTTTTGAGAGAGAGGGTCTATAAGATTTTGAAAAGAATCAAATATTATGTCTTTAAGTGAAAAATAAAAATGTACTGACAGTTGGATTAATGATACTGAGAATGACTTCTTTCCTTATGAAGCCTTTCTGTGTTACAGTCTTTGGTGTCTGTGAGCATCTTGAAGGCAAAAACTGTCTATCTTTTTTTATCTTAAGCACGTAGCAAAATGTTTGGGACATAATAAGTGCTCGAGTCATTCATCCATTCATCAACATCTAGTGAGTGCCTACTGTGTTTGTCCCATGCTGGAGGCCAGATTGTACCTCCACAGAGGCCAGAGAGTCCTCTCACTTTGCATTATCAAGGAAGTAGGCTGAAATATCTTTATGAAACTGCAAAGAATGTGATTCTACAAAAATCTAGTCCTGTTTTCGAGGGTTGCCCTGGTCATTGGGACTCAGGGCAACGCCTCAGGTTGGGCCTCATAAAATAAGAACTTGGGGGAGCTCCCTGGTGGTCTAGTGGTTAAGGAATCAGCACTTTCACTACTGTGGCTCGTGTTCAGTCCCTGGTCGGGGAACTGATATCCTGCAAGCCACTTGGTGTGGCCAAAAAAAAAATTTTTTTTGAACTTTTGCCAGTAAATCTCTGCCCCCACCTCCTCTCTACTTATCCCTCAAAACCCATATCAAATTCTGTCCTGTCCATAAATACCTGCCCTGATTGACCTAGACTGGAAAGATCTCACCCTCTTCTGGATTTCTTTGGCAATTATTGAGTATGTAATCCAATTTGGCAATTAATAATTGACTACCTTATGTCCTCTCTCTCATTGTCCTGGAATATTATTTATATCTCTTACTGTTATATAACCTTTTACTTGTTTGTCTTATGTCACAATCCATTTGGAATTTTGGGCACAGGAAACATATCTGAAGCCTGTCCCCCACAATGCCTTGCCCCATAGTAGATCTATACTTGGCTGTGACCCCAGGGACCTCTGGTCCTAGAAGCTGCGCAGAGGCTTGACTGGCTTTGCGGAGTTATCGTACCCAGGCTCTTAGCTCCTGCTAATTCTCTTGTGCCCCTTTTGCCCTGCTCTCCCTTCTAGGCGCCTCACTGCGAGCATGCTTTCTGCAACGCCTGCATCACCCAGTGGTTCTCTCAGCAGCAGACGTGTCCGGTGGACCGGAGTGTTGTGACGGTCGCCCACCTGCGCCCAGTACCTCGGATCATGCGGAACATGTTGTCAAAGCTGCAGATCGCCTGCGACAACGCTGTGTTTGGCTGCAGTGCTATTGTCCGGCTTGACAACCTCATGTCTCACCTCAGTGACTGTGAGCACAACCCAAAACGGCCTGTGACCTGTGAACAGGGCTGTGGGTAAGGTTCCTGCCCTTCTTCTGCCCACACAGATAAGGGCCTTCCCGTTTATACCCCTGTCTCTGGATCCCCTGCTCACTAGCTGAAGAGGTCTCCTGCAGGCAAGGAGTGTTCCTGGCCTCCCTGGCTCCCTGCTCCAAGATCTCACTTCCGTGCTGCTTTCCGAGCTACGATCTTTTTGCTCTTGCTTTAATAAAAGAAGGGAGACAGCAATTCAGCAATCTCTGTGATACCACTAAAGACTGATTTACTTTATTCTATTCCTCCCTTTCATCCAGTACTACTTTTCTCTTTGTCAGATTGACTGCTCTAATTTCCAGGCTTCTCATATTCCCTGTTGTTCCTATTTTTTCTTTCTTTGGGGTGTGAAATATTTGATTAAATACTGATAGCTAGGGCTGTGAATCTAGGGCTTCTCAGAAGGAATGAGTGCACAGGCAGAATCTGTAGGAGGAAAGGAGAGCCACGTGGGAGAGGAAACACTGTCTTAGAGAGGGAAAGAGGCCCAGAGGAAGTATACAGCAAAGGGACGAGGGGGAGCTGGGGAGAAGGAAATGAAGGCAATAAGCAAGAGGGCGCCTGAATGTTGGAAATGAATGGATTTTAGTCATTTCAGGTAGGAAAAAGCCCTCTCAGCAGTTATCTGCCTTTGCTCACATGTCCCATTAATACTCCTATCCTGTTCTTTTCCCACCCTGGGTGGCAGCCTGGAGATGCCCAAAGATGAGCTGCCAAACCACAACTGCATTAAGCACCTGCGCTCAGTGGTACAGCAGCAGCAGACACGAATTGCAGAGCTGGAAAAGACCTCAGCAGAGCACAAACACCAGCTGGCAGAGCAGGTAGGGCGCAGAGAACACAGGGCAGAACACGTCTTTCATATGCAGATAACCTCACGCCTGTGGGTGGCAGGCGTGGATGTGAGCAGCAGATCTGTGTGTGCGCTTGAGAGCCTGGTCAGTGGATACTCTGCCTGTGCATAGCAGTGAATCAGGCTGGAGCTCTTCTTGCTTCCCTTCATCCCATCAGTGGCATTCATTTACTTGACATTTATCAAATGTCTTGCCTTGAAGGCACTATGCTAAGCACTGGGGATACAGCTGGGAATGATACAGTTGTATCCCTGTCTTCATGAAGCTTCCACTCTGGTTGTTCCTCAGCTCTCTCCATTTCCCTCATTCTCAGACAAACTTTTGTTTCTCATCTACTGTCTGTCTTAGCCATTATCCCTTGTTCTCCTCCCCCCCCCACAGAAGCGAGACATCCAGCTGCTCAAGGCGTACATGCGTGCAATTCGCAGTGTCAACCCCAACCTTCAGAGCCTGGAGGAGACGATTGAGTACAACGAGATCCTAGAGTGAGTGTCACTCAGGATGTGGAGTCATTCATCCCACGTCCTGGCACTGAGCCCTGGGGGGAGGGTAAGAAGAGGCCTGGGCTGGGGCCACTGCTTCTCAGATGTTGGGATGAAGAACAGGGCCAGAGGAGAAGGCGATAACCTTCAACCCTAGCAGAGGATCTTGTATTCTTTTGGGTGGTTGGAAGGGAAAGCTTACCCAAGCGTTAGATGGGTACCCACATGTACAAAGCCCTGTATTAAAGGCTGTGGGAGTGCTAGGAAGACCAAAAAGAGAAGATATTGTCCCTGACTTCAGGGAGCTTACAGTTCAGAGAAGAAGAGAGTACAAATCCAGGAAAGTGATCTAAAATAAAATACAGCAAAAACAAGTGAAGAAAACAAGCGAAGTCTAAGATCCCTTTCAGTTCTGGAGTTCTGCGTAGTTCATAGACTGTGAGTCAGTCTGTATAGTGCAAATAGTGCTGCGAGGGACACAGTATAGAGGAATAATTGCTTCATTCAGTACACATTTGTTGAGCACTTACTACATGCCAGGCACCATGTGCTAAGTATTGGGATTTTTAAGAAAAATAACAGGAACCCTACTCTCGTGGAGTTTAATCTGGTGAGTAACATGTGGTGACACTCGGATGGGACCGACTAGGGAAAGATCTGGAGTTTCTGAACTAATGATGGAAGGAAAGAAGGAGGAATCGAGTTAGGTTGAGTGCAGAGCAGGCAGTCGTTCCTATTAGGAGAAAAGCCAATGCAGAGAAAGGGGACGAGCTGGACTGACCACCTCCAACTCCCTCCACACAGGTGGGTGAACTCCCTGCAGCCGGCACGAGTGACCCGCTGGGGAGGGATGATCTCCACCCCAGATGCTGTACTCCAGGCTGTAATCAAGCGCTCCCTGGTGGAGAGTGGCTGTCCTGCGTCTATTGTCAACGAGCTGATCGAAAATGCCCATGAGCGTAGCTGGCCCCAGGGTCTGGCCACACTAGAGACAAGACAGATGAACCGGCGTTACTATGAGAACTACGTGGCCAAGCGCATCCCTGGCAAGCAGGCTGTTGTCGTGATGGCCTGTGAGAACCAGCACATGGGTGATGACATGGTGCAGGAGCCAGGGCTTGTCATGATATTTGCGCATGGCGTGGAAGAGATATAGGAGATCTCGACGGGCTATCTGGAAGAGATGAAAATCAGAAAATCCTGTCACTCCAGTAGCGGGGCCCTGAGTCCTCCCCACTTTCCTTAATACTGTGGCTAACGCTAGAGCCACACATCTCCCTGCTCTTCTGCCACTGAAGAGGGCCCCAGGGCACTCTGCTCAGGCTTTCGGGTGGGAAACCCAGATTCCCTCCATTTGCCTAATTTCTTCCCCTAAAACGTCTGTATATTTTCCATCTGGTTGGGAAAGTCCCCAGCTCTATTTCTGTTTTCCTGCCTAGGGTCCCTGGTTCCAGATATTTTCAGAAAGCACAAAGATACTCATTTTCTCTAGAGGATCAGGATGGAGTGAGGCATCTCTAACTGTTCCCCTCCTCCAAAACCAGGGAATCCAGAGCAGGCAGGCCTATTGACTCTATAAACAGCATTTAGAGGGCGGCTCTGGGGAGCAGACATCCTAAAGAAATGGTAAGGATGGAACAAAACCCTAGAAATAATGAGGCCAGTAGGCCATCACTGGTGGCCCTTAGGGGAAGACTGGACCTCTGTGCCAAGCAATACCCTGTTCAGCCCACCTTAAAGGTGTGGGCTCCCGCCGGGTCTGCAGATGTGCAGGTGGGGATGCCGAAAATTTCCAGATGAGCTCTTTTTTCCTACACTTTCTGACGATTAGCGAATGACAGGGTTGGGGTGAGTGAGGGGTTAGTCCATTGGGGTGAATATGCTCAGCAGGAAGCAGCGCTCTGGCTTTTGCTGAAATTGGGTAGGCACTGCCTCTGGCACAGGCCATAATAGTTCCATAGACCCCTCTCTCTCAGCCCTGTGATTGTAACTAGTTATTTTGATAATTTTCTTTGTCCATTGTTTGTTTATATTTCACTCCCTCCCTCACAGTTTTTCTTTTTTAAGAATGGCCTGATTATGGCTACCCCACTTTTCCAGCCCAGCTACATTGCTGGCAATTTAATTTATTTACTTTTTTTTTTTTTTAAGAAAGAAAAAAATTTTTACAAAACTTAAAACTTTTCTTTTGCTGTTCCTATTGTGGGGATTTTTGGATAGGGTGGGACGGGGATGGGGTCTGTTTTATATTTTTCCTTTTCAGCACAACCTTTGGCTTTAATATAGGAAAGGCCAAGGGAGTCCTTGGCTGAACTGAAGTCTGCCCCAATCCTCCATAACCCATCTTGAGATGAGGAGCTTCCTCTATTCCAGTGATGGATGTGACAGTCCAGCATCAATGACTGTGCCCTCTGGAGAACTTTGCTCCCAGCCCATCTAGGGTCTCACTGTAAAACTCTGGACTTGGAGTATTAATTTTGAAGAAATCCTGCCCGCCACTCCTCCCAACACCCGGTTTCCTTGGAGATATATATATATATATAGCTGGGTTCTAAGCTTCATCAGGCAAGATGGGATAGAAATTATGTCTCTGAGTACAGGCTGTGCTGTCTCACCCATACCCCCTTAGGACTTCAGCTGCATTTCGGGATGCCCAGGGCATTCCTTAATCCCTGGGGTGACTAGCAGAGTAAGAGAAGGGGAGGGATAGTGGGTATGATTATCTTGATATGCAGGTGGAAGTGGGGCTGGAGAGAGATGGCCATAAAGCTTCTCTTTTTGGAGCTTTTTTCCAGGCCAGCTTGCGGTAGGTCTGGGTAGCTGGGTCATGGTTCCACTGGAACTGTGGGGAGGAGAGAATACAGCTTGAAGGGGGTGAGGAACAGTCATATGTTCCAGCTCCAGGACATTGTGCTCAGGAATTTGAAAACGCTGCTATACTTAGTCTGGTTACTACATTTCTTCCACTCCCCTCTGCCCCTGCCTGCCTCACCCAGGCCCATACCCTCCTGTTGTCACCCTCAGATGGAGCCAGGAAGCTCAGTTAAGGCTTCCCTACCCTTTGCACTAGTGTCTCTGCAGGTTGCTAGTTGTGTTATATATGTGCTGTTCCATGGTGTTGACTGCACTAATAATAAACCTTTTACTCAACTCTCTCAATTCTTAATTCACATCACTCCCCTCATGAAGGTTCTCCTCTGCTTTGGCCTTCCTCTCACCTTAATTCCCCTGACTTCTTCCTTGCTTTGTAACCTACTCTTGTCTTAGAACTAACCTCTGTTTTAGGAGGAGTTCTGTCTGGGAGGAGAGTGCACCTCATATCTTCTTTGCCTTGTGTACCCTCCTACATCCTTCCCTCCTGACTCCTGTTCTGCACAGCTGAAGCACTCTCACCAGTCATCTGAATTGTGATCTTTTCAGGGTTTACCTTTGCTCCAAATCCATGTCTTCCCTATGTGTTCTGGGATTTTGGGACATTTTCTATAGAAGATATGCAAGTACCTTTCCCCCATGTCCCACAAACACCTTTGCTTTGGAATCTGGGATTCCATTGCAGGCAGGGAAGCCTCCACCCACAATGTCTCCTAACCAAGAAAGTACACAGGAGGAAAGGAACCTGGAATGACTGCACCTGCTGTGGTTGTCGAATCTTGATAAACCCTTTTGTAGGCATTTGCTGCCACCTTCTCCCTATCATGAGAAAAAAATCTTCTTTTACCACAGTGTACCGTATTATAAAGTTGTTGAGCATTTATCGTGCGCCTAACACAAATCTAATAGCACTCTAGGTACTTTAGTGGCGCCAAAAAAAAAGCATAAGGACATTCCTGTGCCCACTGAATCTACTACTTTCATACATACAAGGTCTGATTAGAAGATACCGATGAACGTATCACAGTATAGAGCACAAGTGGCAAGATATGTACTCTAATGATACCAGTAGTGCTTTTTTTTTTTTTTTAAGCTTCTTCAAAATTACTTTTAGAACCTGCTGCTCATTCTTTTGAATGTCATGAATGATGCTAAATCTTCCTTTTAAGGTAGACTTGGTTTTTTGGAAACGGTATTCATTGAATATCTATTCGGCAAGAATTCACTAGTGTGGGGCTGGGGGGGGGTGGTTCATGTAGCAAAATGGCACCTACCTTCAAAGAACTTACTCCCTAATTGAGATGAGTGTATAAGAAGACATCATAAATGTGGGAAGTGGATCTTACCACAAGCAATATGTGAGCAGAGGGAAGATAAAGCCACTGATTCTGATGGGTTCCAGGAAAGACTTTTCCAAGAGGTGTATTTGTTTTAGATCAGAGGTTGGCAAACTACAGCTTGCATGCTGCTGCCTGATTTTGTGGAAAAAGTTTTAACGGAACACAGCCATGCCCATTTGTGTTTATATATATTGTCTATGGCTGCTTTTAGATTACAGCCGTAGAGCTGAGTAGTTGCCATAGAACTATGGACCACAAAGCCTAAAATATGTGCTATTTGGTCCTTTACAGAAAATGTGCCAACCTGTTCTAGACTTTTTTTTTTTTTTTTTGCGGTACGCGGGACTCTCACTGTTGTGGCCTCTCCCGTTGCGGAGCACAGGCTCCGGACGCGCAGGCTCAGCGGCCATGGCTCACGGGCCCAGCCGCTCCGCGGCATGTGGGATCCTCCCGGACCGGGGCACGAACCCGTGTCCCCTGCATCGGCAGGCGGGCTCTCAACCACTGCGCCACCAGGGAAGCCCTGTTCTAGGCTTTTAAGGTCAGGACAATGGGCAGGGAAGTAGAAAGGGTTTGTTGTTTTTTCACTTTAGTATATACATTTGAAAATTCAGAACATTTTTCTACGTTGCCAAAATAACAAATGCTTAAAGTTAACACGTATCCTTAATCTAATACAAATCTATGTTCACCCTTCCCCAGCTGGTCTAAGAAAAGTACTTTTAGAGCTGATTTTTGTCCAACCTTGGATCCAATCCAGGAACCATGCCATTACAAAAGGTTATGTGTTTTAACTCTCTTAGTCTGGATTCCTGGAACAACCTTTTTTTGGTAACACTTATTTGTTGAAGAGAATTGGGCCAGTTGTGTAGAGAGTGGTCTCGGATTTGACTGATTGCTTCTTCACAGCGTCCTTTAACTTATTCCTCTAACCTCTATTTTTCCTAAACAGGATTAGATCTAGAGTCAGAGAGATTCTTTTTTTTTTTTGGCCACACTGCGTGGCTTGTGGGATCTTAGTTCCCCGAGCAGGGATTGAATCTGGGCCCTCAGCAGTGAAAGCGCAGAGTCCGAACCACTGGACCACCAGGGAATCCCCTAGAGTCAGAGAGATTCAAATTAACCATTTCTGGGGATAAAAGATATCACAGGAGATGTTCTTTATGTTGTGTAACATCAGGACGTAGGCCCAGTTGTCCCACCATTAGCCTAATCTCTTCACTGTACGCTTGTATTTGTTGAGAGAGATTTTTGAAACTGGCTAGGTGACAAATATGTGCCCTGAGAGAATGGGCAGCTGGCAGTGCAGCTCTGATTGGTCACTGCTATACAAGAACAGGGGCCCAACATTGCCCCTATTATTTTTTCAAGAACTTTTGGACATCCTAATGTTTATGCTAAATGTCACAACTTTTAAATGTTGGCTCAATTTATTTTTTAATGTGAGCCAAAAAAAGAATAAAACAAAACAAAAACATAGGATCCACCAGAGTTTTTTTTTTTTAGTTACTCATCAGTTTATTCAACCCATACTTATGGAGCTCCAGGCACTGTCCTGTGTGCTGGAGATACGTACAGCTGTCACAAAACCACCAAAGCCCCTGCCCTCCTGGCTGTAAAACTCTGGTTGAGGAGACAGACAAGAAACAAGATAATAAGAAAAACATGTTATGTTTGGTAGCATGAGTCCTAGGAGAAAAATAAATTGGGAAAAGGGGAGATGTAATTACAAACTGTAATTAACGTAATTACAAACTGGGGTAAGGGTCAGGACAGACACAAAGCAGGGTTTCTGCCCTAGATCTGGTGGTCAGGGAAGATCCATTTCTAGAGCAGAGGTCATTAATTCTATACTTCATCAGAATCACCTGGGAGTGGGGCTTAGTGGGCCCTATACTCAGGGACTGGCATTTTTCACATGATGCTTCTGGTCCCTGTGGGCCATATTTGGAGATGTTTTGGTCTGGAGGTGTGAAGGCAAGGTAGTGGAGTGGCTAGGAGCCCAGACTTCAAGGACAGCAGCTCTGTGATGCGCAACCTTGGGTAAGGTACTGCATCTCTCGGAGAGTCGACCAGAGTTTGCAACCAATGTTTTAGGCTGAGATAATACCATGAATAAAAACAAGTGGATGAATGGATAGAGAAGATGTGGCACATATATACAATGGAATATTACTCAGCCATAAAAAGAAACAAAATTGAGTTATTTGTAGTGAGGTGGATGGACCTGGAGTCTGTCATACAGAGTGAAGTAAGTCAGAAGGAGAAAAACAAATACCGTATGCTAACACATATATATGGAATCTAAGAAAAAAAAATGTCATGAAGAGATTAGTGGTAGGACGGGAATAAAACACAGACCTACTAGAGCATGGACTTGATATGGGTAGGGGGAAGGGTAAGCTGTGACGAAGTGAGAGAGTGGCATGGACATATATACACTACCAAACGTGGGGTGGATAGCCAGTGGGAAGCAACTGCATGGCACAGGGAGATCAGCTAGGTGGTTTGTGACCACTTGGAGGGGTGGGATAGGGAGGGTGGGAGGGAGGGAGACGCAAGAGGGAAGAGATATGGGAACATATGTATATGTATAACTGATTCATCTTGTAAAGCGGAAACCATTGTAAAGCAATTATACTCCAATAAAGATGTTAAAAAAAAAAAAACAAGTGAAGGTGAAGGACATGTTGAAGAGGGATGAGACTAGTGTAATCTGAAGCATAGAGTTTGTTGGAGGAAGTAATGGAAGATAAAACTAAAGATAATTTGGGGCCAATTCTTGGTAGGCCTTGAATACATGGCAGGGAATTTGGACTTTAGTTTTACAGGTAGGTTTTTTGAGAAGAGGAGTGACTTCCAATTCATGATTCTGATGACGATGGGAAAACAATGAAAATTTGGTGACAATATTAGTAAGCTTTGCAGTAATTCACGTGAGAGGATTAGAGCTTGAAATAGACCAGGAAAGAGGACAGAGACATGAGAGAAAAAATCCACAGGACTTAGTAACTGACCAGATTCACTCAGCCAACATTTACAGCGTACCAGTCAAATGCCAGACGTGGTTCTAGGCATTTGAGATACACAAATAATTGTATATTCCTTGAAAGGAATTTAAAGCTTAGGTGACGTACATTTGAACAAATAACGGGAAATACAGACTAGCATATTGCTAATAGGTAGGAATCAAGTACAATGGGACAACAGGAGGAAAGGGGTCAACTATCTACCCGGTGGGATGCAGGAGGGAAGTTTTCTCAGGAATCATTGGAGCTGAGTTCCAAATAGGATCAGATATCGGCAATGAGGAAAGGGGCTAACAGCCAGGCTGAGCATGTACTGTGAGTCACGAACTAAATATTAAACATCTAGTCATCCCAGCAGCTTTATAAAAAGACTATTATCATCTCCATTTTCTATGTGGGGAAACCAAGACAAAGGACAAAATTCACGTAGCTAATAGTAAGAATTAGGATTTGAACCCAGAAAGTCATTCCAGAGCCTGGGCTCCCAACCACTGCACATAACAAGGGGCATGTAACTAAAGATGAGTCACAGATAAAGACAGAGGTTTCTAATCTGTGAATGAGAGGACAGTGTCATTAACCTGAATAGGGAGGAGAAGAGGATGAGCAGGTTTCAGGGGTGAATGAGCTCATTTGGGGAACAATCGGTTGGAAGTGCTTCCCCATAAGAGGGGGTTAGCCAGAAAAAGGAAATGTGGGTCTACAGCTTAAGAGCAATAAGTTAGGGTTAAAGACGTGGATTTGGGAGTTATCTTCCCAAAGGTGATCAAGAAATTCCAGGAATGAATTCAGCCACTAGAGAGAACACGAAGAAAGCTAAGAATGCGACCTTAGGGAATTCCAGAAGTAATCTGGAACAAAATCTGGAAAACAGATGCATGATAAAGGTGGCTAGTGCTCAGCCTTTTTTTTTAAAGTAATTTTGAAGTAATGAATCATTTAAATGTGGCTCCTAAACTAGCTGTAAAGGAGTTCCAGAAATGTTTTGTGCTATGAGAGCATTCCTGAAATAAGTGTAGGTTGAGATCATTTCAGCTCAAGTCCTCTAATGATTTGCTTTACTGGATAAACTGCAGAGATCCAAGCCTCCTAACATTTGGAACAAGTCAACAACTTGCAATGGGATAATAAGTTCCTGTGTGTTAGATTTCCCCACACTAGCTTTTTAGTCACCTAAAAGCAATTTTGATTAAGATCTAAGAATTTGTAGCTGAAAAAATCAGTATAGGGTGGCATTAGCTAGTCATTGGTTTTAAGGTGAAGAGACAGAAGGAAGGAATTAGGCTGTGATGTGGAGACACCCAGCCTGATTAGATTAGGGTATCTTACTGGAAAGAATTAAGGATTAAAAAAATGGGTGATTTAGGCAAGGCATATTGATAATAGGAGCATGTGTTTGAACAGATGGGGCACTGAAATTCCTAGACAGGGGATTAATACGATGAAAGCAGTGTTTAGAGATTTAAGTGTGGTGAAACTGGGGCACCTGGAAGGCCACTGTAACACAAGCATGAAATAGATGATGTGATGGAGGAAGCAATGATTGATGAATGATGGGCATGGCAGAATAGAAAATGTCTGATAATTCTTAAGGTTGGAAATAGATGGAATTGAGAGAATAGTATTAACAAATGGGAAAAGTTGAGAATGTGATTCTGGGAAAGAAAAAGTTTTGTTTGTGTTTTAGGTCGGGGTCCCCAACCCCCAGGCCTCGGACCGGTAAGGGTCTGCACAGCAGGAGGGGAGCGGCGGGCGAGCCAGCGAAGCTTCATCTGCTGCCCCCCCATCGCTCACATTGCCGCGTGAACCATCCCCCCCAACCCCTGTCCGTGGAAAAATCATCTTCCATCTTCCGCGAAACCGGTCCCTGGTGCCAAGAAGGTTGGGGACTGCTGTTTTAGGTGACATTAGGTCAGCTGTGCAGACATATAGGCAGCTGGAGATATAGGACGATGGTGTGGCTGAGAGGCCATGCCTGGAATGGTAGCTTGGGGCTTCTCTCTCGAGAGGAGGGAAAAGAATGAAGCTTTAGTAAAACTCCACAGAAGAAGGGAGAAAATAAATGAGATGGAGAAACAGTGTTCTAAGAGAAAAGCAAGAAAGTACAATGTCTCCCAAGCCCAATAAGAAATCAATGGTTTCAAACATGGCAAAGTTTTCTACCACAGGCTATTAAAGATAGCATGGAGGGCTTCCCTGGTGGCGCAGTGGTTGAGAGTCCGCCTGCCGACGCAGGGCACACGGGTTCGTGCCCCGGTCCGGGAAGATCCCACATGCCGCGGAGGGGCTGGGCCCGTGAGCCATGGCCGCTGAGCCTGCGCGTCTGGAGCCTGTGCTCCGCAACGGAAGAGGCCTCAACGGTGAGAGGCCCGAGGCCCGCGTACCGCAAAAAAAAAAAAAAAAAAAAGATAGCATGGAGCTGGAGGCAGAGGGTATACATTTTATTTATCTTTTAATTTATTTGGCTGCACTGGGTCTCAGTTGCAGCATGCGGAATCTAGTTCCCTGACCAGGGATCGAACCCAGGTCCCCTGTATTGGGAGCTCAGAGTCTTAACCACTGGACCACCAGGGAAGTCCCAGAGGATATACATTTTATTTAAAAGAAAAAAAAAAAAAAGTAGAAAACAACATGGTGATTTGGAAGTGTCAAGTGAAGGTATAGTTTTTGTTTGTCCTAAATTAAAGAAGGATTGAATGAGTAGAGTAGGAGAATTTTAACTTGTTATGGAAGAATATTCATGGAAGGTTCCTTAGGAGGTTGAAATGAGTGGGACTGCAAGCCAAGGTGCAGAAGGTAACTTCAGGTCAGAAGAGCAAGGCCAAATACTGAACCAGAAAATGAAGAATGCCAGTGGGAAGAATGTAGTAAATACATAAGAATAGTGAGAAAGGGGGCCTGGTTATGCAACACAAAGAAAAATATAAGGATAGAGAGATACGATTTGTTGGGATAGAAGGGTGAAGGAATTGTGGGTGGTGGGCTGTGGGAATGGTTTAAATTTGAAATTATCTATTGTACAGGAAGGTTCAAAGTCTTGGCCTCTTACCCCCAGAGTTACAAGGCAAGCATCTGAGAGTGAAAAGTAGTATCTCAAGTACCAAACAACCTCAGCCAGCTTATTCTGGATCCAGATCCTCCATTTTGTAAACCATGGGGCCTTCTTCTCTTCAAAACATAGTTATCCGTTGCCCTCTGCTGGTCAGTTTTGGTCTTGGCTCTTCAGATATTTAAATTTGAGTGTGTGCAAAATGGGATTTGGTAGGAAGTCCAGTACAGAACCTATTAGATTCTATTCATTCAGTATATTTTTTTATCACATCTATGTCTAAGGCCTAGTAGAGGAGGTACAAACAAATAAGAAGCTTACAGTCCAGTCTGAGTGAAGATTAAAACATGTACACATGACTATGTTAAAAAACATCCATGTACGCAAAAAGATTTTTTTGGAGTGGCTTATATGTGCCAAGAGTGTATATTCTATGGGGGAAGAAGGATTTCACATAGAAAGATTAGAGAATAGGATATGGTGGGAGACAGGTGGTTAGAGAAGACTTCCCAGGAGAACCAACATTTAAGTGGAGACTGAGAAGAAGGTAAGGATGAGAAAGATTATTTCAGGCAGAGAGCGGCATGAACACTGAAAAATACTATGCCAGGAACTAACAGAATACCAGTGGATGAAATGTAGTGAATATGAAAAAGTGGGGAGAAAAAAAGGGACCAGATCATGAAATACAAAAAGCAACCATGGAAGGGTTTAAGGTCCCCAGCTACCTAAACCGGGGTAGTGTGGATGCTTTAGTGCAGCTTTATATACATCAACTCATGTGATCCTCAAAAGTACCCCTACCTTCCAAATGAAGGCTCCAGCAAGTGGTGGGCCCAGCCTGCACTCACCTCTGAGAAAAGTGGACACAGTTGAGACTATTTAGGAGGTAGAATAATGTAACTTGTTTTATTTTATTTTAATTAATTTTTGCAGAAGCGTGTCAAAGGAGATGCCTTGCATTCAACCTAGTGGATGGTGGTGGTAGGTTCTAGCTGTTGTAATTAAGAACCTCAAAGAGGAGGGGTAAAAAGACGGGGAGGATGGAAAATTATAATGGTGTGGGGGGCAGGGGGAAGGAAGTGGTGAGGGAAAAACAGCATGAGTGGAAAAAACAGCATAAGCAATTATAGGAAGGTGGGAAACTCCAAAGTGTAAATGTGTAAAAAGCTCTGTGAATTACCTTTGAACCCCCTGCCCTCTGGGGAACCTTCCTGGAGATGTGGCTGTGCAAGAAATAAAATACAGAGAGAACATCTTCAACAGGTATCCTAGATATTCCCCACAGTGAGCCATTGGGAATAGGAAGAACCGGCTGAGTGAGTACAGGAGGGTTAGAGGTTAGAGAAGGATTAATCCCCTAGCTAGGAACTTGGAACATGGAGAATTTAGAACACATAATGAGCACTCGATAAAAAGTGAGTTATCTTCGCACACTCTGGCTCCAGCTAGATTGGCGCAGCGTTCATGATTCAATAGGCTACTCCCCACTAGCCCTGTGATACCTGAGGTGCCGCTCTTCATAGCAATCCCAGTGAGAGAATGCCTTGTTTCCCCCGTCTTCATTGTAATCAGACCTACATGATGTGACGTCTGGTCATGAAATCCAGAGGTGCCCTCTTTACCTGGAAACTCCAGTTTTGACTATTATAGCACAACAGGTATTCACATTCCCGAACAAAACTTAACCTTTCTTCAACCAAATCCTTTGCTATGCCCTCCCAAAAGAATGAAACAAGGTTATGCCAAAACTCTGCTTGCAAAGCTGACGTTACAGAACTCTGAAAGTACCTTGTATCCTAGCAGCCAATACAGTTGTGCATAATTACGCTTCTCATGGTCACCCTCATTCCCGCCCCCCTCCCCCCAAATCCAGAGGTGAGACCTTCTGGCTTCTGTTTCCGAGACAAAAGGAAGTGCACGAAAGACACGTGGAAGACAAGGGGCTCCCTTCACACACTCTCGAAGGAGAAAAAAAAAAAGCGGCCGTCACGAACAGGATTCGAACCTGTGCGGGGAAACCCCATTGGATTTCGAGTCCAACGCCTTAACCACTCGGCCACCGTGACTTCCAAAACTACTCTCCGCCGCGCATTTACAGAAGGGGTCCGCACAGCGACCCGGAGGGAGTGCGACACAGGGAAGCCGGGCCAGGCCCAAACACACACACCCTGTGACCTCCTCCCGCCCCGCTCCTTACCTCTTCCTCCACGCCGCTCAAAGGAATAGAGTCTGGTGGACCGGGTGACCCAAGGAGGGAGGGTCTCCCGCCCCACGAAAATGAGGGTCTCAAGGAGCGTAAAACTATTCAGGAGGCGATGGTGAGGCCTGCAGAGGAAGCAGTTGGAGAGGGGGGGCTGGGCCCCCAGGGTAGCGGTTAGGGGACTCCTCGGGTTACGGAGTGAGAGGCGGACCTGGGACATGGCCTTAGGGGCGAAGGAGGCTCAGAAAGAGCTTAAACGGGCAACTCCTGGGGATGGATGAAAGGAAGGAACTTCTTGCAGAAAGGGGTCCGGGGTTCCTTGGGATTAGGGGCTCCGTGGGGTTAGAAATGGGCAAGGTGAGGACTACTCGGAGCTATGGGCTGGGGGCTTCTCAGGCCACGGGCATCCCCTTGGGGTAGGATAGAGAGGTACCCCACTTCCCGGGCTGAAAGGCAAGAAGAGAAAAGGCTTCAGGTCGGTAAAGGGCGATCTCAGGGGAGTGTGCGCCCCCTCCAGGAAACAGCCTCTTCCCCGAAGCTTCGGCCGCTCCCACCGCCGCCGCCGGGGAGGCCGCCAGGGTCCGCCCAGCGCCCCGCGCTCCGCCGCCGCCGCCTCGTGCGGCCGGTCGGCAGGGGGCGCTGCGCGGGCCGGGGCCAGCCTAGGCGGCGGGAGGCGGCGGCCGCGGCGGCGGCGGGAGGCGGCGGGAGGCGGGGGGAGGAGGAGGCGGGAGCTGAGCGGGGCGGGCGGCGGCGGGGCCCGAGCCCGAGAAGATGGCGGTGCGGAAGAAGGACGGCGGCCCCAACGTGAAGTACTACGAGGCCGCGGACACCGTGACCCAGTTCGACAACGTGCGGCTCTGGCTCGGCAAGAACTACAAGAAGGTACGCGGGCAGGGCCGCGCGGGGCCCGGGGGCGGGACAAAGGGACCGAGGCCCCGCGGCCCCCCCGGATCCTGCCCACCTTCCCGCGGCCCGCGGCCCCTCCCCCGCGGCGTCCTGAGCGGCCCCAGCGCGCCCTCCGCCGCCCCGCGCCCCTCCTCCAGCCTCTTTTACCGCCCCCCCAGCCTCTGATTCCAGCCCCCGCCCCCACTGCTGCGCCCTCTGCCCCTTGTTTTTCTCCGCTGGCCCGGCGGGTCCCGGTGCCAGCTGCCCACCCTCAATAAGCCATCGCTTTGCGGGCTTTTCCGGGAGAGACGGCCGGGGGTGGACGGGGTGCCGAATGCACACCGCCCCCCCCACACACACACAGCGTGCCCGGCACGGTGCCCGCCAGAGCTCCCCACGGGGCCAGGTACCAGCAGGGCTGAGGCCTCCCCGGTGCTTTGTGTGTGTTCAGAGAGAGATGATGAAAGCGGGAGGGTAAACAGCTACAGAGCAGGCCCTCGACTGCTCATCAGCCTGAAAACGGCCCCCACCCCGGGTTCACCTGTCTATCGCTCGTCCCCCATCTCCGTACAAGGGGCAACAGAACCTCTTTGGGAGTCAGGGTATAGGAGTTCCTGGGCAGCTACCCCTTCTAAAACCATTCCTCAGCTTCACATTGAAGTCACCCCACCACCTGGCCTTGCATTGCCTTGGGTTTGGGGTTCAGAGTCTAGGACACACTTTATGTCCGTAGTCCCCCATCCCATAACAGGAGATATAAGGTAGTGAACAAAGGGTTCAAGCCTTACCTGTCTTTTCTACCAGATCTCTTCCTGGTGGTGTCTTTGTCTATAGGCCTGGTTGAAAGGAACATCTCTACATAGGGTTTTTCTCTGGAGATGGTCTGCCTTTCTTCCTTCTCACTACCCCCAGTTAGGGGTTCTCTTTCTGACTTTCCTTCAGCTCCCCAGTTCTTCCTGCCCAGATTTGCAGCCTGTCAGAAGTGTGATGGGTGGTTTAGGAGGTCGTCCCCCTGATCCTGGTCATGAGCCTGGGAGGTCTCTCTGGGTGTCAGGATCTTGACAAACAACTGCTGGGTCTGTGGCTTGTCTGTACCCCAGCGTGAGGCTCTGGTTCCCAGGCATCTACCTTTGACCTTTTGGAAGGGAGATCAGTCTAGGGGCTTAGTTTCTGGCCCTGGGGGGATTGACAGCCTGTGACCTGGTTCAGCTTTCAAGTTCTTAGCTCTCTGTCATTTGCCTTTTCTTTCAGGGATCTCTTTACACCTCCCACTGAAAGGTGCAGTTTTCTCTGTGATCAGGGTTGAGGAAAAAGGGGTCAAAAGGTAAAGAGAAAGTTAACCTCTTGGCACAGTTTTTAAATGAGAACAGAAGGCTAGGATGCTAGGTAGCATAATATGGAAATATTTAAGAAGGCCCAGGGTTGCTTGTCTCCGATTCAGTTTCCTCAGAAAGGACAGATGTTGTCTTGCTATTTCCCACCAGGCTGGGTAGTAGCTGGTCTTTTTTTTTTCCATCTAGCAAGGCCTGTGAAGACATTTGTGCCCAGTCCTAGCAGAAGCAGAATGTACAAACTATTCTCTCAGTCCGTTTGCCCTACCTTACTTACTTCCTCGCATCTTTTTTATTAGGCTGTATTATCGGGGGAATCTTGACCTTCCACAAAGTTACCCCAAGAAGTAGACTGTTGTCTCGCTTAGAGCCTTGAAGATGTTGCTTCTGTGGCCTGAACTCCGTAAATCTTCAGAATTTTACAACTCTCAGTGCTGTTGGCTAGAGATCAGGGTCCTGCAACTCCATTTTTAGGGTGTTGCTGAGGGAGAGTAGGAGACTGCCTTTACCTCCAACACCAAAGACTGGTAACCTAGGCTGGAGGCAGCAGAATTTCAACTTCTTGGTGAGGGGCATCTAGGGCCTTCCTTCTGCCATTTTCTTTCTAGAGACTAGACACATGGGGGAAGAAGACACTATTTCTTTCTGCCCCAGATGCTTCCAGAGCTCCTGAGGAAGAAATAAGGGAGATGGTGGATAATTGATCTGGGGTCTATTTTTCTTTCCTTTTCCCTGTTTCCCCAGTATATACAAGCTGAACCACCTACCAACAAGTCCCTGTCTAGCCTGGTTGTACAGTTGCTACAATTTCAGGAAGAAGTTTTTGGCAAACATGTCAGCAATGCACCGCTCACTAAACTGCCGGTGAGTGCAAAAAGCACGGGGGCAAATCCTCCAAACCCGAGAGGGAGTTGTTTTTTTGTGTTTTTGTAAATTTTGTAATTTTTGAGATTTGGGTGATTTCCTACCATCCCTTTCCCTGGTTGGGGTGTTACTGGCTTAGCAGAGTCCCCAGTTTACCATTCCCTTTGTCCTAGTAATATTCTGTGCAACAGGTTATCTCACAGTGTCTAAGCTCAGTCATGAAACTCATGGCATGGTTAAAACATATGAGATTTGGATTTGCACAAGCTTGTGTTCAAATCCTGGCTCTGCCACTTGGTGTCTCTGTGATCTTGGACAAGCCATTTATACCTTTTGAGTCTTGGTTCCTTCATCTCTCCATGGGATTAATACACCTACCTTGTAGGGTTTCTGTACTGGTTAACGAGGTAACCCAGTAAAGCACATGGCGGGGCTTTGTGAATATTGCTTTCTTTCTCTCCTCTCTTCCAGCCCTCATGATAGAATGGCACAGGGGTTAAAGAATTCCAGCTTCAAGAGGGAGATCAATTCAGCATAGGATTTTGTGAAAGGATTGTTAAGTCATAAGAGAATTTAGGATGTAACTCTCACATACTTCTTCCCTTCTCAATTTTGTAGATCAAATGTTTCCTAGATTTCAAAGCAGGAGGCTCCCTGTGCCACATACTTGCAGCTGCCTACAAATTCAAGAGTGACCAGGGATGGTGAGATGCCTTCTCTTCTCTCTGTGCTTCTTACATTTAGTTTAGAGGGAATCCCCCTTTATGATTCCCTGGGGTCTTTGTGGGGTGGGAGAGCATAGACATTCTTGCAAGTCTCTTACTTTGCTAGGTCAGTAGGCCTGACCTGCTAGGTTGGCTGGGAGTCAGAGCCAAAATAGTCTCCAAGAATGAGTGAGTATGTGTATGTGCATCAGTGTGTATATTGTAGAGGAAAAGGGATTCTTAGGTTGGCATCTCAAGCTTTTCTTTGTCCTTTTGCACTAAGTACAAAGTGATTCATGGAGTTATGATCAGTGAACCCCAGATCCCAGGTGATTTTGGCAAAGCTGAGGGCACGATTACCTCCTAATTTCCCATGTTAAAAAAGTCACATACTCTGACCTCATCCCCAGACTTGAGCTATACCACTCACTAGATTATTGCCTCTTTACAAGGCGGCGTTACGATTTCCAGAATCCATCACGCATGGACCGCAACGTGGAAATGTTCATGACCATTGAGAAATCCTTGGTGCAGGTAATAGGAACCTCCTCCATCCATCTCCCTTCCCTTGTGAGAATCCAAAACCCCTTCCCTGTAATCTCATCCCATTTATTTCTTCTCCCTACAGAATAATTGCCTGTCTCGACCTAACATTTTTCTGTGCCCAGAAATTGAACCCAAACTGCTAGGGAAATTAAAAGACATTATCAAGAGACATCAGGTGAGTGGGTGGGTCAGGAGAGGTTTTAGATACTCCATGACTCTCTTTCTGAGGTTTTCCATACAAGACGCAGCCCTGAGGTAGCCCTACCTACTTGGAAAAGTATTAGACTTAAAGCCTTGAGCCGCTCTTTCTCTGTTCCTCCCATTTCCCAGTCTTGGCAGATTTGGATCACTGTTCCTAGAGACTGCATGCGCCTGGGGGAAGAGCATCTACTTCCACTGAGCTAGAGATTGCCTGATTTCAGATCAGTGAAATCTTTGCTCTTTGGAACTCTATAATAACAAGCAGATGTTGTTGGGACATACAGGGACATAAAATCGACTGTACATTTCCCATGTGTGACAGATTATCTACTCAGAGGATTATCTGCAATTTAAAATTCTTTGATTTGTCTCCATTATTTGCACAATCCCAGCTGTTTCTCTCTGCCACTTAGCTGATGTGTGCTTAGAGAATGTAAACCAACTTTGATACCATTCTGAGCAAAATATGATTAGGAAGGCAGATCTGTAGTTAAACCTTACTTTGGTTTATTTACATCCATGAGTAATTCAGAGGGGACCATACTTACCTGCTTCTCCTTGTGCCATCCAGGGAACTGTCACTGAGGATAAGAACAATGCCTCCCATGTTGTGTATCCTGTCCCAGGGAACCTGGAGGAAGGTGAGACCTGGGTTTTCTTGGTCACTGCAGTGGACAGCTTGGACTAGGAGGTGGAGGACTGCTCAGCAGCTATGCAGTGCCTGGGCTCCTCTCTTCTTTCAGCCCTGAATCCTCTTACCACCTTTGTTCCTATTTCCAGATCCCCTGCTGCAACAGGAGTTGTATACAGAGTTACTTTGTGTGTATCTCCCTTTAGCTTATGTTTCTCTCTGCTCTTTCTCTATCCCCAGAGGAATGGGTACGGCCAGTCATGAAGAGGGATAAGCAGGTTCTTCTGCACTGGGGCTACTATCCTGACAGGTGAGGATGGGTTCCTGGGGCAGGTTTAAGTACAAGAGCCAGACTGAGAAGCCCTAGAACATCTAGTAAAGCAAGAAGGCACTCTTTGAGGGTTATTTTTAGGTCTGTTAATTTGTTCTCCTCCCACCTATTACATGAATCCTCTGTCTTGGGGGAAGTTTGGACTTATTGGACAAGGCTTAGTCTAAAAGGATTGGGGCTTTCTGTGTGAAATGGTTAGCGTAGTATAATTTTTGGTAAGTACACATTAGAAATAATCTCAATATCTAACAGTGGGAAAATGTTTCAGCAAATTTATGTATCTAGTCAGTGGGCTATTTTGCATTCTTTAAACTGATAGAGATAACACGTGATTTGTAGATAAACACTGCAAAAAGTAAGACGTAAAATAACATCTAGTAGCAATGCAATTATGTAGAAACAAAATTGTACAGAAAAAAGTTACTGGGGAAAAAATATATACTGAATGTCACAAGAACTTGTGTTAGAGTGATTCTTTTCTATTTTTGAAATATTTTATAATCATTTTTATTACTTTATAGTGAAAAGAATCCCAATATTAATTGGAAAAATAATCATACCAAAAAATAACCCAACAACCCATACTTTTTGTAACTGGAAAAGGTAAAAGGTTTGCACTTTATTTTTCCACAACTCTATCCCATTGATTGTGCTTTATGCTCAATTTCCCGTGGCAGTTACGACACGTGGATCCCAGCCAGTGAAGTTGAAGCATCTGTGGAAGATGCCCCGACTCCTGAGAAACCTAGGAAGGTGAGCTTTTCTTGTCCGTCCCCCCTCCCCCAAGAAGAATGCCAGGACCAGACCACTCTTTGGAGGTGAAGCAGAGGCTCCTGTGCCCTTGGGCTCCTCTGTTAAGGATCCCCAGACAGAACTGGGGCTTCCAGGCCTCTCTCCAGGACAGTCTGCCTTTGTACTTCAGGTTCATGCAAAGTGGATCCTGGACACAGACACCTTCAATGAATGGATGAACGAGGAAGACTATGAAGTAAATGATGACAAAAACCCTGTCTCCCGCCGAAAGAAGATTTCAGCCAAGACACTGACGGATGAGGTGAAAGCTCTTCTTCTTTTCTCCTTGAGCCCTTAGCACAAGTCTCAGAACAGGTCTTTGCTGGAGATTGTTGGCTGACATTTGCCCCAATTCTCCAACCTGCAGGTGAACAGCCCAGATTCAGATCGACGGGACAAGAAGGGGGGGAACTATAAGAAGAGGAAGCGCTCCCCATCCCCTTCACCGACCCCAGAAGCTAAGAAGAAGAATGCTAAGAAAGGGTAGGCCAGCCCCTAACCCGCCCCCGCCTTTACTGCTCTGTCCACACCACGGTGAAGGAAGGAAGGACAAATCCCCTCCTGTAACCACTGGGCCCTGACCTGGGTGAGCCTGAGAGGGAGGATGAGGAGGTCTTCTTTAGCTGTCCAGTGAATACTTCTGATCCTGGCCACTAGTAAACTCAAAGAGAGCTTAATCTCCAAATGAAAGGCCTTTGCCTCTTCCCATTACTCTGTAGTGATTGGTTTCTCTTTGCTCAGCTCTGCCCTCGGGATTCTCGCTCCCTTTTTTGTTTCCTTCCAGTTTTATTGAGGTGTAGTTGACATACAGCCCTGTATAAGTTTAAGGAATACAGTATCATGGTTTGGTTTACATGCATCATGAAGTGATTATCATAATACATTTGGTGAACATCTGTCGTCTCATGTAGATAATAAATTAAAGAAATAGAAAAATAAATAAGTAAAAACATTTTTTTTTCTTGTGCTGAGCACTCTCAGGATTTCCTGTCTTAACAACTTTCATGTGTACCATACGGCAGTGTTAATTGTATTTATCATGTTGTACCTCACAGTCCCTTTGGGAGTCTTTCTTGCTTCCCTTCCGTTGGACCTCACCTTCCAGGGATTCCTTGTCCAGGGGTGACTGGATTCTCTTTCACTCTCTTTCCTTCCCAGTCCCTCAACACCTTATACCAAGTCAAAGCGTGGCCACAGAGAAGAGGAGCAAGAAGATCTGACAAAGGACATGGATGAGCCCTCACCGGTCCCCAATGTGGAAGAGGTGACACTGCCCAAGACAGGTATGGGCCAGGCCAAGATCCTGGGCCCCCGCTCCCTTTCCTGCTCTTCCTGTGTCAAACCCCCTGGGTGGGCTGACTTCCCAGGCCCAGCTCCAGGTCTAGAGGATCTTTCCCTTCAGCTTAGCTGGTTATTGAAACCATTTTCATCACCACAGACAATCCTTGAACTTCATATCCGTATCTGAGTTGTGGACTGTGCTCTGTCTCCAAACTCTTTTTTATTACACACCGTCAGTAAAATATATTTGAGCACAAATTATACACGTGTACTGGTTACCACTACTTTAGGAACGTTATAAAACACATACGTTATCTAAAAATGGGCAAATGTAGAGGATAAGATTAAAAAATATAAAGAGAGGTTCTGACATTCTTTGCCTGTATTTCAGTGGACCCTCTCTTGCATCCCCACTTTGGAGACCATTGCTCTGCAGTACTGGTTTACAGTCTGTATTCCATAGACATCCAGGAATGGGTTTCAGGAGTAGGATAGGGGAGGCCACTGAGAGAGAGGAGTTCCAGCTTCCACCCCCTCATCAATCAGAGCAGCTCTCCTCTCTATTTGTGTTTTCTCCTGAGCTTCTGTGTATGAATTCAGTGGAGGAAAATGTCCTCTGCTTTCAAAAATGTTTAAGATCCAACTATACTCCTCTACAGAGTGATTTGGTCATACTCTGTCTCAGTCCATGAAGAACTTACAGACACATGAATGGAGATAAGGGCCGATCAAAGACAAGAATGATTGATGAGTGTTCATAGAGTAGAAGATGCTTCTTTATAAGAAAAAAGTTGAGTTAAATGAATTTTTGGTTGGGGAAGGGGAGAAAGTGGCAGGAAGGGGAGAAAGTTTCAAGCTGCAGAATGATTGTGACTGGAGAAAGTTACTACGTTTTGTGATCAGATGGGGCAAACTTTTGGAGAAAGTGAGCTCTCTGGAAATGTTAGCAGTGGAGAGACGAGGGCTTGATTTAGGCAGAACCTGTCTGTGAAAATGACTCTCTCCCCTGGCAGTCAATACTAAGAAGGACTCAGAGTCAGCCCCAGTCAAAGGAGGCACCATGACTGACCTGGGTAAGATGGGGAGCTTGAGACAGGGTGGTCAACGCCCAGAGGAGGGGAGGGAAGGCTGCCACCTGCCCCTAGCCTGCCGGGGCCTTTCTGAAGGCACACTAGTTCTGTGGCCCCTGAGGAGGCTCCAGCCTTCTATCTTGCTGTCTCTCTCTTTCAGATGAACAAGAGGATGAAAGCATGGAGACCACGGGCAAGGTGGAGCCAGTTTAGAGAGGCCCTACCTCTCTATGTGATTCTGACTTGTGATTATAAAGTTCCTTCTACCCAGAACTTTCCACTGCCCAGACTTCTCCCACCCTAATTCTAGCTGTTGCTCAAAACTCGGACGCTTTGAGTCCTGGGGCCCAGAACTGTTCATTCCCATCCCATCTTTAGTGCCCACATTCCTGGGGTGTAGGAGAAGCAGGGGGTTGCTAGGGGCAAGATGGGAATGCTGAGAGTCCAGCAGCCTCCATACTCGCAGGATGAGGATGAGAACAGCACGGGGAACAAGGGGGAGCAGACCAAGAATCCGGACCTGCATGAGGACAACGTGACCGAACAGACCCATCACATCATCATCCCAAGCTATGCTGCCTGGTTTGACTATAATAGGTATCGGTGCTCCACCTTCTCACTAAATCCTCATTTTCCTGCTCCACAGATCAACATGGTGTTCCTCCTCCTGCCTCCAAATAAGTTACCTCTTCCTCAGCCAGGTAGACCGGGGTACAGTTCAGTTTTAGGGAAGCTCCTGGTCTCTGAGTCTTCCAGCCCTGGCGGAGAGTTCTCCCCAAGCGTCTCATTCCTTCCTGCTGCCCCATCTTCCATGCTTTTCCTCCCTTTGGGGTCTCATCTCTCCTCTAGAGCCTCTGAATGCACCCTTTCTTGTCTTGCAGTGTTCATGCCATAGAGCGGAGGGCTCTCCCTGAGTTCTTCAACGGCAAGAACAAGTCCAAGACTCCAGAAATGTAAGGAAATCTCGGCTCATGATTCTCTCCCTCCTGTCCCCATTTGTTCCTCCCAATCCAGTGTGGCAAACATTTCTTGAGCTCCTTCCATGAGCCAGGCACTGTGCTAGGCTTACAGAGACATGGTCTCTGCCCACAGGCAGCCTCAGCCCAGCAGTGTGACCACTGCTCTCTAGGATTTGCCTGGGGGCCATATTAAGCATATGCCTCTTCTGTTCGAAACAAGTATCTGCTCCGGTGCCTACAGAGCCTTTCCATCCATAATTACTCACGCTGTCTAAAATGTAGATATCTCTAGCATAAGTAGTAGCTTTGACTAAAATATAACTGACTACTATTGGTCCCTTCGAGTAGGTTTTGATAGGAAAAACTGGGAGGAGGAACTATTAAGACCCAAGTCTGTGAATTAAGGGATGGAGAGACGTGTTTTGTAAAGTCCGGGCTTGGGGCTCAGAAGTCTTCATCTCCTTCAAGGCTCCTCCTCGGGCCAAATCTGTCTGGCTTCAGTTTGGTGTTTTCCATGGTTAGGGATGCTCCAGGATATATATGGTGAGGCAGGTGAGACTTAGTGCTGAGCCCAGGCCCCCTGAGGACTGAACCAGCTGGCTTCCCAGCTGCTCCTCAGCTTCCCCACTCCCTGCTCCGGGGCCACCTTCCCTTCCACCATGTTTCTTTCCTTGAATCCTGGTATGGTTCTCTCCTCCTCTTCCTCGGGAAAACAGTGTGTGAAAAAGCCTTACTCTCTCCAGAGGAAGTAGTGACAGATGACAGGAGTGCAACTTGATCTGCAGGCAGAGTTGGAACTAGAACTGTTCTACACTTTGCACTCTTGGTGTAAAATAGTAAATGATAATTGCCTACATGTATTGAGAGCTTACTCTCTCCCAGGCATTATCCTAAGTGTCCTACATACCTTGACTAATTTAATCTTCATGTCAGCTTTAGAGGTAGGTCCTATTATCTTCAGTTTAGTGATAAGGAAACTGAGGTGTAGAGGGGTTAAGTCACTTTCTTAAGGTCACACAGCTCGTTGAGTAGTAAAGCTGGGATCTGAGTCCTTTAGTCTGGCTCATGTTCTCAAATTTTACACTATACCACACAATAGCTACCATTTTGGGGGCTCGTACAGTGTGCCCAGCACTGTTCTAAACCTCTGCAGACCTTTCTAATTCTCAATAGACACTTCATTTTACAGATGAGGAAACTGAGGTTCAAAAAATTTAAGGCCATCACAATAGAACTAGGATTTGAACTTAGACCTTTCCACCTTTGAAACACGTTTTCTCAATACCATGCCATGCTGAATAGGTGGAGGCACCGATCAGGACTTCCCTTTAACGTCTGCCTTTGGAATTAAGGGCACTTTCTCTTACCTTTTGATTCCTTTTTCAAAAGTTGGATTGAGGGAGTTCCCTGGTGGCCTAGTGGTTAGGATTCCAGGCTTTCATTGTGGTGGCCTGGGTTCAATCCCTGGTCAGAGAACTGAAATCCTGCAAGCCGAGTGGCACAGCCAAGAAATGGTGGATGAAACATCCCCAAGTACAGCCAAGGAGATAACTCATTTAACTAAAAACCCCATCAAAGGTTTGAACCCCTCGTGTCTAGCACACAGTGACTCGCAGTGTGTATTGAGTCAGCTGCTGTGTTCTTCTCTGTCTCTGTCAGGAGGAGTCCTTAGCTCTCTTATCATTTTTCCTACCCTTCAGCCCTCTCATCGTTCATCTCTCTCTCTTCTAAGCTACCTGGCCTATCGAAACTTCATGATCGACACTTACCGGCTGAACCCCCAAGAGTATCTCACGTCCACTGCCTGCCGCAGGAACCTGGCGGGTGATGTCTGTGCCATCATGAGGTGGGTCTGCAGCTGAGGGGCAGCGGGTACCTGAGGATGAATGCCCACAGATGTCTCTTGGCTGAAGTAGAGAGGCCGGCAAGGAGCATAGGGGACGAGCAGGAAAGAACATCTCTAGAGAAAGGCGAAGTTCAGGTTCGGGTACGGGTGACCTAGGGAATGGCAGGGGCACTCTCGGAAGTGTGGAGGAATGGAGGAGGGGTGCGTCTGTAGTGAAGGAGCCTACCCAGCGAGATATGCAAGAGGAGATGTTTAGTCGCTGGGTGGGTATGGAGAGAGGCCCCTGCTGTGGATGTTGATGTGGGTGTCACTGGCATATAGGTGCTGGGAGGAGACAGTATTTCCCAGGGAGTGGGCGGGGCAGAGAAGAGGGTGCCCCAGCTCCACCCCCAGCCCTCCTCCTCGTGTGTGACCCTGTCTCTGCCTCTCTCCTCACAGAGTCCATGCCTTCCTGGAACAGTGGGGTCTTATTAACTACCAGGTGGATGCTGAGAGTCGACCAACACCAATGGGGCCTCCGCCCACCTCGCACTTCCACGTCTTGGCGGACACACCGTCTGGGCTGGTGCCTCTGCAGCCCAAGACCCCGCAGGTAGGGCGAGGGGCTGTGGGGACAGGGTGGGATTGGGCAAAATGGGGCTTCTTCTCACTTTTCTTTTTCTGGTTTTTTAGGGTAATGGTTCAGGAGTGTTTTGAGGCTTCTTCCTTTCCCAGGGGATGCAAAGGGCCACAGGAATCAGCCCCATGTATTTAGCACCCTCTCTCAGCCTTTGTGCCCAAGACTGTGAGGACTTGCTGAGGCAGAAGAGATGCTTCTTGTCCTCGGGGAGCAGACAGGCTAATTAGGGGATGGAGCAGATAGAGAAAAATGGCTTAAAATTAAGTTGCATGAAATTTTTTAACTTTGTCACGTTTCCAGCAGTTTTTCATTTTTGCTTCATAATTTTTATCACCTCCATTTTTTTTCCACTTCCATTTCATACATCACAAAAATTCAGAAAAGTTACGTGGCTTGCCCAAGGTCACACGTGTAGGGTTAGAGCCTACTTGTTCAGCTCCTAAGAGAACCTGTAAAGATCCATGTGAATACAAATGGATATCATGCCAACTACAGATCTAAATAATCATTAAGGGAATACGGAACAGTGGCATGAGTGCCCCCCCGAGCTTGCGAGCTGCCCGGCATTTGCTCTTGAGGCCTCCAGGGCCTCGGCCTGGTCTTTTCCTGCCCAGCCTCCATGACGCCAAGCTCTGTCCCCCAGGGCCGCCAGGTTGATGCTGATACCAAGGCTGGGCGAAAGGGCAAAGAGCTGGATGACTTGGTGCCAGAGACGGCTAAGGGCAAGCCAGAGCTGGTAGGTGGGGTGTAGACCCCGCTGGGCTTCTTATTTGCCCCTTTATTGGGGGGCCCCTGCCCGGGAAGAAGAGCCATGAGAGCAGAGGAGCTACAGCAGTGAGGGAGGAAGTCCCGCCCAGGGTGTCCCTGGCTGCGGGAAGGAAGCTCCTTCTGTCTGTCCTCTCTCTCTGTCTGCCCCTGGCTCCTGGCGGTCACTCGGACTCACCTCTTTCTTTCCCCTCCACAAATAGCAGACCTCTGCTTCCCAGCAAATGCTCAACTTCCCTGATAAAGGCAAGGAGAAACCGACAGACATGCAGAACTTTGGGCTGCGCACAGACATGTACACAAAGAAGAACGTCCCCTCCAAGGTACGGAGGTGCGGGCTGCCTGCGGGTGGTGCACCTTCGCTCCTTGAGGCTGTGGGCTCCTCCCTCTGACCCACCTGTGTTTCCCCTGCAGAGCAAAGCTGCGGCCAGTGCCACTCGAGAGTGGACAGAACAGGAGACCCTGCTACTCCTGGAGGTAAGTAGGGCAAGGGAAGGGGAGCCCTATGAAAACGGAAATGGCCAGGGGGCCGGCCGCACTCGTGAGTGGGGAGAGCATGATCTTGCCCCAGTCTCTCTCCTTCCTGGCGCCCATTGCACCTGCCCCAGGGACCAGCTCCAGGCCAGGGACTGGGACCATTTCGTTAACTTACCCCTTGTCCTTTCTTAGTGCTACTTGCAGATCCCCCTTGGACCCAGCAGAGTACACAAATACCACAACCCAGAGAGCTTTGAAGCAGCTCCTTTTAGTGGGATGGGGGTGTTGACCTTCAAGGAAAGTGGCTAAGTGAGGTTGTGTCTCCACCACCACCAGGCACTGGAAATGTACAAAGATGACTGGAACAAAGTGTCAGAGCACGTGGGAAGCCGCACACAGGACGAATGCATCTTGCATTTTCTTCGGCTTCCCATTGAAGACCCGTACCTGGAGGACTCAGAGGCCTCCCTGGGCCCCCTGGCCTACCAGCCCATCCCTTTCAGCCAGTCAGGCAACCCTGTGATGAGCACCGTTGCCTTCCTGGCCTCTGTCGTCGACCCTCGAGTGGCCTCTGCTGCTGCGAAGTCAGCCCTAGGTAATGCGGAGGGGTCCTGGCCCTCTTGGTTTGCGTTTGAAGGGCTGGGTACTCAGGCCGTGAAACCCCCTCAAGTTTGGCTGCCCTCCTGGCCTTGTCTGCTGCTGGCATCAGCCCAGGCACCTATCCAGCTCCATGAAGGTGTAGATGAAGAGCCGGGCTTTTGAGGAAGCTCTCACAGGGAGAGCCAGAACTGCCTACCGCCCGCTCCCAGCCTCACCCTCTCTGGGTCTTACAGAAGAGTTCTCCAAAATGAAGGAAGAGGTACCCACAGCCTTGGTGGAGGCCCACGTTCGGAAAGTGGAAGAAGCAGCCAAAGTGACAGGCAAAGCAGACCCAGCCTTTGGTCTGGAAAGCAGTGGCATTGCAGGAACCACCTCTGATGAGCCTGAGCGGATTGGTAAGACCTGGCATGTTCCTGGACTCCTCCGTTTTTACCAAGAGCCTGAGCCACCTGGCCTCCCCACACCATCCCTGCATCCAGTTGGCCTCAGAGCACAAGACGAATGGGGAGCATTGGTGGGGCTTTTGTTTTTCCCAGGGCTTTTACCTTAGGTACCGTGGCTCCCCACTGGTCCTCCCAGTAAGATCTTGGCTAGGAGAAGGGGCTGTTGGAAGAGCGTTGTAGACAGACTGTGTCAGACATTTCCCGTTTCCTCTTCCCCGGGCCCAGAGGAGAGCGGGACTGACGAGGCGCGGGCGGAGGGCCAGGCCACAGAGGAGAAGAAGGAGCCCAAGGTATAGCGGGACCCACACAGGCTGGGAGGGCAGAGGGGACAGGCGTGGACCGCGGTGGGGGGAACTGGCTCCGTTCAGCTCAGGCAGGCTGGGCTGGACCTCCCAAGTAAGAGGCGTAAACTCAGTTCCTGGTCTGGGCCCTCTGTGTGCAAACCAGCGCCCTGATGCTCCCCCCCTTTCCTGGGACTCCAGGAACCACGAGAAGGAGTTGGGGCTATAGAGGAAGAAGCAAAGGAGAAGACCAGCGAGGCGCCCAAGAAGGATGACGAGAAAGGGAAAGACGGCGACAGCGAGAAGGAGTCAGAGAAGAGTGACGGGGACCCGATAGGTGAGCCTCGAGCATGGTGGTTGGGGTCCGGGAAGGAAGCGAGGCTGTAGGGCTCAAGACCCTTTTCCTGGCCCAGTTGATCCTGAGAAGGAGAAGGAGCCCAAGGAAGGGCAGGAGGAAGTGCTGAAGGAAGTGGTGGAGTCGGAGGGGGAAAGGAAGACGAAGGTGGAGCGTGACATCGGCGAGGGCAACCTCTCCACCGCTGCGGCCGCTGCCCTGGCCGCCGCTGCCGTGAAGGCCAAGGTGAGGACCAGAGACCCAGGGGAGGAGGTGCCCCTACCCTCATCTCACGTCACCTGGAAGAAATCCTTTCTTGTCATCCTTAAACGACGCTGGCCTGTTTCCTTTCCCTTTTGATCGTGAGAGGGAGACTCGGTCATCTCTTCTCTAAGCTTTTTTAAGCCTTTACCATTGGGCCTGTTTTCACCCTCTAATTATTTGACCTTGTCTTATCCTTTGCCACTCTCTCTCTCTCTTCATGTTCTTTGAAAAATATCGGTATATCGGTCAAGCCTGTGCTACTTTCTGGGTTGTGACCACAGCAAGTTCTTTCTTGCAACCTGGCAGCCTCCACGCTACCCTTCTCGGTCCCGGAACGTCTTCAGCTGGGTCCTCCCACTGACGGGCCGCCCCACCCCTCCTTCCTTAGCACTTGGCTGCCGTTGAGGAGAGGAAGATCAAATCTCTGGTGGCCCTGCTGGTGGAGACCCAGATGAAAAAGTTGGAAATCAAACTCCGGCACTTTGAGGAGCTAGAGACGATCATGGACCGGGAGCGAGAAGCAGTGAGTTGTGTCCCCTGGGTGTCGGTGGGGTTCCACCTTGACACTGGGCTGGGCCCCAGTTTAGGATGGAGGGAGCAGCAGTGCAGAGAGCCTGAGGCCGACAGGGCAACACAGCAGAGCGGGCTAGCCCAGGCCAGGGCCGGAGTCAGCCCAGGCAGTTGGGGATAAGCAATCCACGGGTGCAGCCTGGAGACCGACGTCCCACAGAATGTCAGCTCCAGGGTCGCGTTCTAGTCGGTTCTTTGATTGCTGGATCTCCAGGTCCTTGAAGGGTGCTTGGCCCATAGTAGGCTCTCAATAGAGATTTGTTGAGTGATTGAACGGGTTTAAGGCACGATGAGAGGGTAAGGGCTTCAGATCCAGGAGGTGGACTTGGAATGGGATGGACAAGGTGTTGAATCATTTTGATTTTGAGAAGATATAAAAGAAATAGAAGACAGGGACTCTGACCCTGATCTCCCCAATTGAAGGTATCAAACGTACAATATGGAGACATCAAAACCAGTTAATGTATCTGAGAAATGCAAATTAAGAGGTTTCCAATTAAGTGTAAAAGTCCTGAGAGAGAACGGAATAAAGGCTAAAGCTCAGAGGCTAGGGAGTTGATCTGGGATGGCTTCCTAAGAATGGTGAGTTTTTCTCCAGTTTTGGAGGAAGAAAGGAACATGATTTGACAAGAGGAACTGGAGGGGTTTTCCAGATTAAAGTAATGACAAATTCAAAGCTTTGGAGTGGAAATAAGCAAGGGCTGCCCCCAGATCAAGTCCACTGCAGTGAGAAGCCAGCGGGCAGCCAGAAGACCTGGTGGGGGGAATTGGAGAGGGGAGGGCAGGGGGGCACAGAGGAAGCCAAGCACAAGGGTGAGATTTGGCGAGGGGAACTGCCAGAATGAGAGTCTGGGTTTGTCAGAAGACAAAGCAGGGGACAAGGCGTTCGCCTCTGGGGTCTCCTGAACCCGAGTAACCGTTCTTTATTGGCCCTGGCAGCTGGAGTATCAGAGGCAGCAGCTCCTGGCCGACAGACAAGCCTTCCACATGGAGCAGCTGAAGTACGCGGAGATGAGGGCCCGGCAGCAGCACTTCCAGCAAATGCACCAACAGCAGCAGCCGCCCCCGCAAGCCCTGCCCCCGGGCTCCCAGCCTGTCCCACCTGCGGGCGCTGCTGGGCCACCCGCTGTCCACGGCTTGGCTCTGGCTCCAGCCTCCATGGCCCCTGCCTCTGCGGGCAGTGGGGCCCCTCCCGGAAGCTTGGGCCCCTCTGAACAGATTGGGCAGGCAGGGTCAACTGCAGTGCCACAGCAGCAACAAGCAGCTGGAGCCCCCCAGCCTGGGGCAGTCCCACCAGGGGTACCCCCCCCTGGACCCCACGGTGAGTGATGGGTTCTGGAACTCTCGCTGACTGGAGGGATCCGGGTGAACGTTCCAGTTCCCCTCAGAGGGGATATGGGATGGGACTGGAGATGAGGCTCAGCCTCGATTTCTATAGATTGACCTTGGTTATATCCCTAAGCCAGCAGGGATCCCTCCCCAATCCCAGACTTTGGGAATTTTGTTCCAAGGATTTACCACTTATTCTAGTATCAGGAAAAAGGAAGGTGGCACCTAGGAGTGACGAGGTTATCCTCTTTGTGAAAGTGAGTTGGCAAGTGAGATTGTATGCTTCTAATCTTCTCGATCTCTCCTTTTCATTCCCAGGCCCCTCACCGTTCCCCAACCAACAAACTCCTCCCTCAATGATGCCAGGGGCAGTGCCAGGCAGCGGGCACCCAGGCGTGGCGGGTAATGCTCCTTTGGGTTTGCCTTTTGGCATGCCGCCTCCCCCCCCTGCTCCATCCATCATCCCATTTGGTAGCCTAGCCGACTCCATCAGTATTAACCTCCCCCCTCCTCCTAACCTGCATGGGCATCACCACCATCTCCCGTTCGCCCCGGCCACTCTCCCCCCCCCTAACCTGCCTGTGTCCATGGCGAACCCTCTACATCCTAACCTGCCGGCGACCACCACCATGCCATCTTCTTTGCCTCTTGGGCCGGGGCTCGGATCCGCCGCAGCCCAGAGCCCTGCCATTGTGGCAGCTGTTCAGGGCAACCTCCTGCCCAGTGCCAGCCCAATGCCAGGTGAGAAGGGTCCTGGAGGGGAGAAGGGTGAGGGAGAGGGGTCCACGTGGAGGGCTGGAGGGCAGGTGGGGAGGGGCTCAGGTACTAGAGCTTCCACGATCCCTTTTTGAACGCTCTGGTAAAATTAGAACACAGGAGGGAAGGGCCTCTCTGGCTGTCCTCCACCATTCCCCAGCCTGGCAGCTGCCACCCCTGGGATGACGCTGGGGCCTTTCACTGGTGGGTCATGGAGGAGTCCTGTGGCACAGAGCATCTCCGTTGTAAACTGGAAAAACGGCTACTTATCTGCATGATGATTGGCGTTCCCTTTGCTTGTTCCCGTTACATTCAAGTGCCCCATGTAGAGAGTTCCCTTGGGAGCAGGAGGATGATTTGGGGTATCCCAGTTTTCCCAGCGTATGGTGGGAGAGGGTGTCGGGGAAAGGAAGTTGTACACCGTGGGCACTCTTTCATCTCCTGTCCATTGCATGCCATGCCCGGTTGTTTGTCTGGTGGCCTGGGTCTGGAGCCCTCTCTCCTGCTCACCCCAGCTGATGCAGCTCCCTTCTCTCCACAGACCCAGGCACACCCCTGCCTCCAGACCCCACGGCCCCGAGCCCAGGCACAGTCACCCCTGTGCCGCCCACACAGTGAGGAGCCAGCCAGACATCTCTCTCCCTCACCCCCCATGGATATCAAGGTTCCAGGAACAGCCCTCTCCCCACCACTGGGACCCTTCCCCAGCCTGGAGAGTTCATCACTACGTAAGGAAAGCTCCTCCTGCCCCTCCAAAGCCCCCACCATGCCTGTCAGGGGCATGCACTTTTATATTGGATTATTCAAGGACTTCTGTTGAAAAGATGTTTCTAATGTCTGGGAGAGAAGATAGGATGGGGATGCTGCCCTCAGAGGAAGGGCTGGGGGAAGTGTTTATACAAGGTTCTAATTAACCACTTCTAAGGGTACATCCCCTCAAAACTATTGCATTTTTTATGGACTGAAAAAAAGTGAAGCTCTTTAAAAGGAAGTAGAGATTTTAAAAAAGCCACATTGGAGCTCCCTCCACCCAGTGGAAAAAATCCAACTTTTACATATTTTGAGGAGGGAGGTGAGTTTTAGGAAAGGGGAATTTAGGTTCTGGGGAGAGCTCTGGGGATAGAACAGGGTGCAGAAATCTGTCTCCTCCGGCCCCTCGTTAGTGACTGAGGCAGCTCCCGAACCCCCTTGGCCACCCCACCCCCAGTTTATTCCCACTAATCTCTCCTGCTGCTTCCTCGGTGTTGCTGTTTTAGGCCACCCCAGCTCATCCAATGGCCCCTTTCCCTCTGAATGTCAGCTTTGTGTTTTAAAGTCTCCTGCGTAGTTGATGTCAGCGTATGTGTATTTGGTGGGGACGCATTTTGGGGGTTCCTGTGGCAGGTAGTAGAGGAAGAAAGGGCGCTCGGGGCTATGCTGCCTCCTGCCTGGGCTCTGTCAGCGAGCGGACTCCCAGAAGATGTGGAGAGGGGCTCTAAGAGGATGGGAAGTCCTAAAAACGTGAAATTGTCAAAAGCACTTAAGCACCTCCTCCTTAGGGCTGGGTGGGTCACCCCGCTCACCTCTTCCCTCTCCCACCAAGAGCATCAGAACCGTGGCTGGCAGTAGTTAGGGATTCCTTGGGATTTGGGGCAGCAGCCGAGGAGGGGGTGCCCGACCTAGGGTAGTGCCGACCCCCTGCTTGCAGCTCACGGCTCGGCTCTGCTCCCCGGATCCCAGTGCCCCCAGTACCAGCTCTCCCCTCTTCGTCCTTGGTGTGAAGGCAAAACTGACTCCAGGCTCTCCACCAGTTCTTCCTGGTCCCTCCCACCAGGCCTTGTGTTCCTCGTGTCCCCATATTTCTCTTCCTCTGCGTCTTGGCACCTTTCTTCTGTTCAAAAGTTTTCTGTAAATTTTCTCTTTTTTCTTTCTTCTTCTTTTCTTTTTTCTTCTTTTTCTTTCTTTTTTTTTTTTTTTTTTTTTTATAAATTAATTTGCTTTCAGTTCCATCTGTGGATGCCTTCTGTGTTCTCTTACCTGTGGCTGTTAGGCGGGGGGAATTGGGCTGGGGGCAGCACTCCTGGAGTCCTTCCCAGTGGCACTCGGCGGGGCTGCAGAGGCACTGGGCCTCTCTCCCAAACAGGCCAAGGGCAGCACAGCTGTCCAGACTGTACAACTGGTGCAGGGACTGGGCAGAGGCTCTCACCTACCCTCAAAATAGCCATTTAAGACTTGGAAGGACATCCTCACATCCCAGAGATTTTGTCTATTTATCCTTTCAGAAGTGGTGGCTTCATATCTTCCCTTATTAGGTGGGGAGAAGGCAGGCATCTCAGCTACTTGTTACTGTTGGCCCCTAGCCTTGCTGAAGTGACAGGCTCAGGCGGTGCTAATATGGCCTGGCTTTCGCGCCAATAAACACTCCCCGGGCTCCCCGACAAAAGGCCTTCAGTGCTGGGGAGGGCTAGGAGAGGACTCAGCGCCATATGGGATGGCACAAGGGTGGCCAGCCTTGGTGCTACAGGGATTTATGGCTTTCCTAATCCCCAAGGGGTAGCCTTTGTAGCATCAATAACTAAGGCCAGCATTTCTTAAATCGGGCAAAGATGGTCCCTAGAGGCCCTTTGCCGGCCGGCTTTCCCCAGCCTCTGGTCCATTGACCCCAGACTGTCCTCCCCTTCACCCTGCTCAGGAAGGAAAGCAGAACCGCATGTAGGGCAGAGAGCAAGTTTATTTGGTGAATGCTGATGGCAAACATCATCCAAGAGAGACAATCTGGGAAAAGTACTGTGACAAGAGCACCTAGGAGGCCTCCGGGGCTACATACACAGTCTCCTACAGGGAAGGCGTGGTTTCCGCGCACACTGGGAATGTCCTCAGCCATTCAGCACCATGCGGACGAGCTCTGTGGAAAGGAGAGGGGGTGATCCAGGGAGCAGGGCCAAGGGGAGGGGTCCACCAGGGGCCAGGAGACCATAAGACCACAAAGGTAGCCTAAGAAGGAATGTGCCCACAGCAACCAACCTTGGGGTCAGTTTGCAGAGGGGCCACCTTGGGTCTGACCAGTCCTCTCAGCCCCCAGCTCCCCTCCCACCAGCTGTTATTTCCCCACCCCACCCTGAGCAGCAAGAACACAGCAGAGGCAGAAGAGTTCTCAACTACACCTACAGCTACTGTCAGCCATTGGCAGGAGGAGAAGACAGAGTTTTGGGTTAGGGTACCTCCGAGCTGCCCAGCAGAAGGACGGGGAAGAGACTTCAGCTACAGTAGCACAGTGGGACAGGCAACCCACCCCCCTATGCCAGCTGCCGTGCTCCCAGGCTAAAAGATGACCATGAAGCAAGACTGGGATAGGCTGGTGTGAGTTCCCAGACACCAGCGCCCTAAGAAGCAAAACCTCAGAGCCCATTCTAGGAGAGAAGGAGGTACCACACCCCCAGGCTGTCTTCCTCTTTGAGGAACCCCTCCCCTCCCCAGTCAGCTCCATGCAGAGACATGCCAGGAGGAAGTCAGATGGTAGTAGGGGAAGGGCAGGGGCTAGAGAGCAAAGGCTGGGAAGAAAAACACCGGGGAGGTCAACTAGAGAAGGGGGGCTGGGAGGAGCCGTACCCGCCCCATGGGCCCGTCACCCCGACAGGATATGCCTCACAAACGCTGCAGGAAGGAAGAGACATTAATGGTGAAGACAAGACACAGACATGGGGTGAAGGGGTCAGGCGGCGAGGGATTAGACATCCATTTATTTTACTTCCCATCCCTTTCCCACCCTTCATGCCACATAAGCCCTTCCTTTCCTGTCATACCCCCCTAGCCTCCCACTCCTGGGCTGGGCTGGGCCCTGCCCCTTGCCTCTTGGCACTTTTTGGAGCCTGAATCCAGGGACAGGGAAAGCCCCAAATGCTGTGCTTGACCTGCCCTGTATGGCTGCTTCCTCCGTGAGACCCCAGTTAGCCCCTCACCTTCATAGTTGATACAACCATTGCTGTCCTCATGCCCTGCCACCAGCATCTCTACTTCTTCCTCTGTCATCTTCTCACCTGCAGAGGGGAAGAAAGAGCGTGCGTTCTGGAATTGGGTGACACATGGCACCCAAGCCACCTCAGCTCAAGAAGGAAGGGCAGAGCCTTACCCAGTGTGACGAGAACATGCCGGATCTCAGCACCCATGACAGTGCCGTTCCCTTCCTTGTCAAACACCCGAAGGCCTTCAACGTAGTCCTCATAGGTGCCCTGGTCCTTGTTCTTGGCCACAGTCTGCAGCATGGGCAGGAAGTGCTCAAAGTCCAGCACCTTCACATTCATCTCTGCCATAAAGGAGGTGGAAGCAAAGTCACATGCATTCTCAGGACTAGGGATTATGGGGTTCCCACTCAAGGCAGGAGAAATCTATCTGTGGGATTTGCTAGACAAGAGCTGCTTGAGTTCAGGACCTAAGAAGATAAAGCGAAGCTATTAGCTAAAGACTGCAGACCCATTACCACACTGCAGTTATTCTTAAGGACCCTCACCATCACTCTTGGGGTTCCCCAGGACCTTGAGCACCTCGGCGTTGGTGGGGTTCTGGCCCAGGGCCCTCATCACGTCCCCACACTGGCTGTACAGGATCTTGCCATCCCCTGTTCGGTCAAACAGCTGGAAGGCCTCCTTGAACTCTGAGGATTCAGATAAACATCAGCACTGGGCACATGGGGGTTGACCCAAACCCTCCCTTACAGCCCCTGCGGCCCATTCCACTTTGATCATGCTGAGGAAACCAGATACTTGTACCGCTGTGCACCCAAACCCTCTAAGAGGTATCCAGCGTCCCCTCCTCCGACTCAGGTGTCCCACATAAAGACCCGGCGTTCCTCCCCTTGGCAGAGGTACCAGCCATTTACATACCCTCTGCCTGCAGCAGCCCGCCCAGCCTCCTCACCTCACTACTCAGGGAAGGGATTTGCCACCGCCCTGTCTGGGCCCTGTCCTTATAAGGAAGTGGGAGCAGCAGCCTGGGACTGGGGTCATCCCAGCCTGCCACTTCCCTCCCCTCCAGTACAGAGACCTTTCAGAGAGTACGGCTACAAAGAAGTATCCTCAGCAAACTCCCCTGTTCCATATTCACAAAGTAACAGGTCACTGCTGTCTACAGCCTTCACAATTCCAAGCTGGGAGAGGGGTAAAGTTATCACAGGAGGAGAAAAGAGGCAGAAGTAGCTGACTAAGGAACAGGGGAGCACAGGCAGCTTAATACACAGTCCCCAAGGCCCACACACAACAGGCATTAGTGACCAAGTTGTTTCACATGCCCACACCACCTAAAACTCACCCAGTGCTTGGGGCTCAGATCTAGAGTACAAGGGAAGGGAGGAAGAAAGAGTGAGAAAAGAAAATGGAAGATCCAGAAGGAGGGAGAAGGGAATCCACGAAGTACTCCCCTGGGGGTGCTGAAGAGAAGACAGGTGACTGGAGGGTGCTAGAGGGAGTGTCCCTCTCCCTAAGCATGACCTCAATAGGGGTCAGATTACCTACCTGCGGTCTGGTCCTCGGTGAAGTCACACTGCTCAGAGAAGAGGGGAGCGGTCAGCAACTTAACTCCAATCCCCCAAACTTCTATCCCAGTCCCAAGAACTCTGAACCACGAACTCCCGTTCCATGCTGGGGACCCGCTTCCCAGCGGGACAGGATCCCCGACACTCCAACCCCACCTCCAACCTTTGACGCCCTCAGGTTCCTTTACCCCCTACCTTTTGCCTTCTCCCCGCCCCCTATCCCCGGCTTCCCGCCTCTCGCCCCAAATCCCGCTCATCCTCCCGGCGCTAGGCCCCACCATCTTGGCTGCTCAGCTCTGCGGGACCTTTTCCTGCAGTAATGGCTCCGGTTCCGGGCCCAACCCTAGTCTTAGTACGTCCCAATGACGTCACCCCAGCCGACCCAGCCAATAGGAATACTGGCCCGGGTTTATGCAGATGACGCTGCTATATTAGTAATGAGGTGGGCGGGGCCCACTGCTGTTCCTTTCTCCAGAATAGCCGTATCTGGGGCACAGAAACTGCAGAAGAGGGTGGAGTGGGGCGCGAGGGATCTGCTCCTGCGAGAAGCAAAAAAGTCAGAGGATGTCGGATTGGGGAGGGGTGGGAGGAGAAGAGAGCCCTCCCTTTCCTTCCTTCCCTCCCCCACCTATAAAGAAAGCAAGAGTCGGAGACCAAGGGAGGAACCGTCTCTTTATTTTGAAACAATAGCCTCCTAGTGGCAGGAACTTGCTTTCGCCTGCGGGGGGCGCGGGGGGGCAGTGTCCGACCTCACTGCACCTGTGGAAAAAGATGAAAGTTGCCAAATCCTGGCGCTCTCGCGCAGCAGGACATGCAGACGTACTTCCCTGCTTTTCCACCCTGGCTGAGGGAAGGGAAGGAGGCTTGCCTCTCAAGGCGAAGTGGGAGGGCCCTACCTGTGGAGCTCAGGCGCTTAGGATGTGCTTCAGGAAGGCTGCAGAGAGAGGAGGCAAGAGGGGCTACAGAAGCTGGCCTGATGATGACCCACCTGACTTTAGATAATATGGGTCCCAGGGTGCCTCACCCACATACCTCGAACTTCCTGCCTCCCCCCTTCCCCTGTCCCTTCTGCTCCTCTGGCCCCTCACCTTCATAGTTGATGCAGCCGTTGCTGTCCTCATGTCCTGCCAGAACTGCCTCCACCTCCTCTTCACTCATCTTCTCTCCTGAGCCCCAGACACAGCGTTTTAGCCCCTGCCTTCCCTCCCTCATCAACCTAGGCCTCTTTCTTCTGAGTGGTACCTCCTCTTCTTCCACCCTGGAGACTTGCCCACAGCAACAGTCCCCCAAGAGAATCCTCTCCCTGTAATGAGCATGCCTTGAATGTATCCCTGAATCTTGCTTTCCATTTCACCTCAGTTACACCCGGTGAAAGCTTTGACAGATAAGGAAACTGAATTCCAGAGGATTAAGAGACAAACCATATCATAGAGCACGACCATCTCTTCCAAAACCGAAACTCAAATCTCCCACCTCATCCCATTTCCTCTGCCCTTCGGGAGGCATCTGCAGCCCACACACTTTAGCCTCCGCAGGAGGAAGACCTTCAGATTGTCCCCAAGGCTCTGACCTTCTCAGTCTCCTGCCCATGACCTACAGGAAAGTAATCCCTCCCTGGCTCTGCCTACTTAGCCAACCTTCTTCTTAGTTCACCCCCTCCTCTCAACCCCACAGGAGTTCTGGTCCCTGCCTCACCCCGGGTGGTGAGGGCATGTCTGAGCTCTGCTCCCATGATTTTGCCATTCGCCTCTTTGTCAAACACCCGAAGCCCCTCCAGGTAGTCCTGGTATGTGCCTCGGTCCCGGTTCTTGGCCACTGCCTGGAGCATGGGCAGGAAAGTCTCAAAGTCCACACGCCGGGACTTCAGCTCTGGAGATCAGAGAAGTGAAGGAGAGGTCACTGTAGTGTCACCCAGGACCCAGCTCCCATACCCACCATGAAGGGTTTTAGCCCTTCAACATTCACGATGCTTTTCTGCCCCTGGGTTTGACAGTTTCTAAAGTCCTGGGACCCACCTCAGCATTTTTTGTCACCTTACCAACATTCCTCGGTTCCACCACCAAACTGAAAACCCGCATTGTCCCAGAGGTCCCCTCACCATCACTCTTGGGGTGCCCCAGGACCCTGAGCACCTCGGCGTTGGTGGGGTTCTGGCCCAGGGCCCTCATCACATCCCCACACTGGCTGTACTGGATCTTGCCATCCCCTACTCGGTCAAACAGCTCGAAGGCTTCCTTGAACTCTGAAGTATAAGGAGGGGTCAGTGTTGACAAGGGGTCCCATCACCACCAGGAGAAAGGAGATTCAGAAACTATGTGCTTGAGCTGAGCAGAACAGGGAACACAAAGAGTACTAGTGTGGGAGTTTTCAAGGTCGGTAATGGAGTTAGGGGAATAGAAGGAGGATCTGAAGAGGGACTTGGGATGGACAGTGGGCTTGGGGGCTTCGCCTCACCCTCCAGCTGGTCCTTGTTAAACTCGATCTGTGGAAGAAAAGAGCAGGTGAGGAGAGATGACACGGCTCATTCAATCCCTCTCCAGCACTCCTCCCGACCAACTGGCAGCCACTTCTGGGGAGGGGCCCAAAGGGACCAGGCTGGGAGCCCAGCCACCTCAGTCCCATTCCCAGCTCCAGACCTTGGGAGAATCCCAAGAGGAGGAATTATTGGGGGGAGGGTTTCCAGGGAACAGGGTTAATCCCATGCCACCTGTTCCCCTCCCTCTACTGCCCTGAGCCCTGCATCCCTCACATAACTGGGGGCTGAACAAAAGCTAAATTTACCCCTGGCCCCCAGCTGTGATTGTCTAACAAGTCTGTCCTCTTCAGCCTTCCCTCCTGGGGTTCAGAGCTGTGGCCTTTAGTGTTGAATAGTCAGCCAGGCACAGGCAGCAGCTCCCTCCCTTTACCTTGAAACTGTCCTCAGAACCCAGATGTTCCCCATCTTACAGGCCCTGCCTCCAGCAGGAGGGTCGGTGAGAAGGTGGGGGTGTGTGGGTGTGTACATACACACATGTGACAACAAAGACAACAGCAGAGTCATAAGCCTGGATGCTTCCAAATGGGGTACTAAGAGAAAGCCCCACTGTTATCCAGTGCTTACCGATTCCCTACCTTCTACATACCCCTAGTCCCCTAGGCTGTATCCCACCCTTGTACCACCCCCTCCAAATTCTTTTCTCATTTTCCAGGGACTCACCACCACTTTGGAGAGATCGATGGGGGGCTCCGGGGTTTTCTCAATTTTCTCAAGGATTGGAAAGACAGCTGGCACTGGTGCTGGCACTGGCTCAGCCTTGGTCTTGGCTGGAGGGGCCCCTGCTGCTGGCTTGGCAGCAGGCTTGGGGATAGAGGGTCCTGCTGGTTTCTTCACGGGAACATCCTTCTTGGGAGGCATGATGTCCGGTGGCCAAAGGACAGTGTGCTGATGGGGGCACCCATCTCTGTTTAAATAGCCAGGGAGTCTGGGATGTCAAGGGGCGGGGGCAGGGGCAGGGAGCCAGTTGGCTGTGGGGAGGGTGAGATAGAGGAGAGATATGACGGCCTGCCCTCACTCCCCTGGCCTCCTACGGTTCAGGACTCCTGCCCCAAGGTCTTCTCCCTTCTGTCCACCCCGCCCCAAATGCTGACCAGAACAATGGCCCCTTTGGAGGGAGGGGGAGGAGGAGGAGGCCAGAGACTGCCCAGAATGGGGGAGTTAACCTCCAGGGTGAGGCTAGGATGCTTGCCAGTGACAAACATTGAAATAGGGGTGAGGCAAAGAAGGGCATCCAGGCATTTCGGGCCCCCAACCGCCTGACGCGGAAGAGCCCTTTTTCCTAGCAGCTTTAGACTCTTGAAGGCTGAGGCAGGGATGGGGGCCCTGTGAACTGGGATTGTTCAAGTGGAGTCTGGGAGTAGTGAAAGGAGAAGAAAACAAGCAGTCCTTCCATTTCCCTCTCACCATGGATGAGGAGCAGGGTAGTTGACCCCACAGCCTAATAATCCTCAGTACCTCAAGTCCCTAACCCCCTCCCTCCCAGCCCAGAACTGGAACTGTGCACAATATAGAGAAAGAATAGCAACAGAAGAGTGTGACACACACACCCCATTGTCCCCTGTGCCCAGTGTTGTTTTAGAGGTGGGGATGGAGGCAAGGATCAAGGAAGGAACCCTTGTCCACAAGCCTATGGTCATTCAAGTCAGACAAAGGTAGGGTGCCTGCTGAACCCTTAGGGACTCCGTGGTGGCACCTGGGGGGAAGGGCAGGCTCTGAGAGGCAAAGGGCCTAATTTCTAAAATCTCTAATCCAAAAGGATGCGAGAGGTCCCCTGGGCTCCATGAGTACTCACACCCAACCGGAGGGATAATAAAACCCTGACTCGGTAGCCAGGTTACAAACCTTGCTGGGGGCGCTGGGGAAGGGTGGAAGTCGATGGGGGGCGTACGGAAGAGGGGATAGGTTGCTGGTTACTTTTGTTCTGGGGGTAAAGAAGGAGACGATTTAGATAGCATTCTGAGTAAGATAGTAGTGATTCCTCTTAGGCCCTGGGATTCAGAGAGTTGATGCTGGGTCTCCCACTCGCAAAAAAAGCATTTGAATATCATTACTGCAAATTGTCTCATTTTCGGAAAGTCAGAAGCATTCCTCCAGCCGGGAGTACATCACACACACACACACGCACACACGCACACACACACGCGCACACACACACACACACACACACACACACACACACACACCCCTAAGCCTTAAATAAAGGAAAGCGTCCCTCTCCAGCGCCCCAAAACTCACCCTGCGGGGTCCAGGTAAGGGGCGGAGGCGGGGCGCAGGGCAGCCGCGGGCCCTGAAGGGTTAATTCCCGTGGTCTCTGAGCATGCCGGGAGTCGTAGTCCTCGCGCGCCCGCGGGCTCACGGGAAACACCGCCCTACTGAGCAGGGCGGACGCCGGCTCAGCGACTTCCGGACAGCGGCGGCGGTTGGTGACTGACGATTTTTCGGACGTGATTCTTGTCCCGGAACCGAAGGGCAATGAGCACTTTACAATCCTCTTCCCTGACCCTAAAAGCGCGCGCGGTCCCTCAGGATATCTCCCTTGCTCAGGCCTGCGTTGTGCGTTTAGTGCGGGCGGGGATATTTTCCTGAATCCACTGGTGAGAACGCAGAACTAGGGGAAAGGCTGCAGTTGCAGCCGGCCGGATGGAGGTCAAATAGTAGGAAGCATTTACTGCCCGGGGCAGAGTGGTGCGGTCTCTAGCTTCCTCTTGCGGTTTGGTAGAAAGAGAACAGAAGCTGTTGAGTTGCCGTGTGACTTGGAACAGTTACTTGGAACAGTTTTTGAAATGAACTGGTAGTTGAAGTAAATGTTAAATTTTGGAATTAAGCCGGGTCACCTGCCCCAGTCTCTAAGTTGAGATTTCTCCATTCTGCGCCGCGTATGCGCCAGCCACCTTGTCGGTTCCTCACAGGTCTCCTTGGAGGACTGGGTTCTCCAGCCCTTGACTCTAAGACATCTCTTCCCAGCATTGGACATCTCTTTTCCGGATATGGTTGGTTGTTTTTTAGATCTGTTTTTTTTAAAAATTTATTTATTTTTTCTGTGTTGTGTCTTCGTTTCTGTGCGCGGTCTTTCTCTAGTTGTGGAGAGCGGGGGCCACTCTTCATCGCGGTGCGTGGGCCTCTCACTGTCGCGGCCTCTCGTTGCGGAGCACAGGCTCCAGACGCGCAGGCTCAGTAGCTGTGGCTCACGGGCCCAGTTGCTCCGCGGCATGTGGGATCCTCCCAGACCAGGGCTCGAACCTATGTCCCCTGCATTAGCAGGCAGATTCTCAATCACTTGCGCCACGACGGATGCCCTGTTTTTTTTTTTTTTTTTTTTTTTTAATTGAGGTATAGTTGTACGATATTACAGAAGTTTCAGGTGTACAACAGTGATTCACAATTTTTAAAGGTTCTACTCCATTTATAGTTATTATAAATATTGGTTATATTCCCTGTGTTGTACATCCCCCAGATGTCATCAAAGGTCTCATCTGTGTCGGGAGGGAACCAACCCAGGCAGGCCCAACTTCACTTGCTGGATCAGTAAATGCCCTGGCGGCATACCTTGCTGTACATTGGGGCTTGCATGGGCCTGCAGGCAGTGGGTCAGAGTAGAAAACCCTCGGGAGGTCAGAAAAGTGAGGCATAAGTTAACTTTATGGGCAGTGCAGAAGTGATGTTTGCTGGTTGAGGAAAGCTTGGAAGAACAGAAATGGGTTGTATAATATGGTTGTTTACAAGACTGGGTGAGGGCATAACAGATGCCTTTTAGTGGCTTTCATCACTTACACAGAAGTTGATTTCGAAGATGTGGTTTATCTGATCTTTTTACTCTGCCTCCTTTCCTTTATGGCTGCCTTTGGGCAGTTTGCCAAGTAGAAGTGGTTATGGCATCTGACTTTCTAGCTTTGTAAAAAATATATTTGTTTGTTTATTTTGGCTGCACCACCTCTTAGTTGTGGCATCGTTGTTTGTTTTTAGTTTTTTTTTTTTTTTTTGTCTGCGTTGGGTCTTTGTTGCTGCACGCGGGCTTTCTCTAGTTGCAGTGAGCAGGGGTTACTGTTCCTGGCGTTGTGCGGGCTTCTAACTGTGGTGGCTTCTCTTGTTGTGGAGCATGGGCTCTAGACGCCTGGGCTTCCGTAGTTGTGGCATGCAGGCTCAGTAGTTGTGGCACACAGGCTTAGTTGCTCCGCGGCATGTGGGATCTTCTCGGACCAGGGGTCGAACCCATGTCCCCTGCATTGGCAGGTGGATTCTTAACCACTGCACCAGCAGGGAAGTCCTGTCTTATTGATAATAGTCATTCTAACAGGTATGAGGTGATATCTCATTGTGGTTTTGATTTGCATTTCCCCAATGATTAGTGATGTTGAGCACCTTTTCATGTACCTATTGGCCATCTGTATGTCTTCTTTGGAAAAATTTCTATTCAGATCTTATGTCCATTTTTTTAAACAGGTTATTTGTGTTTTTTTGCTTTTGAGTTGTTTTGAGTTCTTTATGTATTTTGGATATCAATCCCTTATCAGATAAGTGATTTGCAAATATTTTCTCCCATTCAGTAGGCTGATTGTTTCTTTTGCTGTATAGAAATTTTTTAGTTTGTAGTCCCACTTGTTTATTTTTGCTTTTGTTGCCTTTGCTTTGGGTGTCAGATTGGTTTTTAGTTCTTTAGGGCAGTCTTACCTTTACATTTCAGTAGTACCTTTCTAGTGCAATGCTCCAAAAATGTTTTCTGAATTCCTGCCGAAGATTAGAAAATTGACAGGTAGGGGGACTGCTACTGGAGAGAAAGCTTACTAATTTCACCAAGAAATGACAATTGGTAATCTGATAGTGTGGAAAGAGACAGGAAAATCTGCAAGTAGGCAAAATTTTGCCCATCATTTGGGCAAAATTTAAAGATTTTTTAAATTGTAATATACAATTGTATATTGTAATATACAAAAGAATATAGGAAAACATTTTTGTGTAATGCTAGTGGGAGTAGAGAATTCATATAATTTCCTTAGAATGTAGTTTGGAAGACTGTACTGAAAGTCGTTAGGGGACTTCCGTGTGCCACAACTACTGAGCCTGTGGTCTAGAGCCCACGAGCCACAACTACTGAGGCCGCATGCCACAACTGCTGAAGCCCACACGCCTAGAGCCGGTGCTCCGCAACAAGGGAAGCCACTGCAATGAGAAGCCTGCCCACCACAACAAAGAGTAGCCCCTGCTTGACTCAACTAGAGAAAGCCCGCGCGCAGCAATGAAGACCCAACGCAGCCAAAAATTAAAAAAAATAAAAATTTAAAAATTAAAAAAAATAAAAGTCATTAGGGAATTCCCTGGTGGTCCAGTGGTTAGGACTCTGCACTTTCAGTGCTGAGGGCCCGGGTTCAATCCCTGGTTGGGGAACTAAGATCCCACAAGCCACGTGGCGTGGCCAAAAAAAAGAAAAAGTCATTAAAGTACATAAGTTGACCCACCAATTATACTTATCCTAAGGAAATGATTTGAGATGTGTATACTTTTGTGTTCCCACAGTGAATAGCAAAGCAGAACTACCTTCATTTCTGACAATAGAGAATCAGTTAAACTATGGGGCAGTCATTCTAAGGAACTGTACACATTGTGACCATTATAAATTATATTTTCAAGGAATATTTAATGAAGTGTAAAAATGCTTATGTGTTAAGTGAAAGAAGGTTATAATATAACTCTAATTTATAAAATATGTATCCCTGTAATCATGTTAGCTTTTCTTCCTTGTGTTAGTGACCTCAGGCCTTAAAGAAAGCTGCTGCAGCTCCAGGCGTCACGTCTTCCCACCAGTGACCCAAGCAGAAAGGAAGGGAGCAATGAGGGCTTTCTTCTGTTGACGCTCCATCCCCAGGTGACTTCCTCTTACATCTTATTATTTTTTTTTTTATAAATTTTATTTATTTATTTATTTATGGCTGTGTTGGGCCTTCGTTTCTGTGCGAGGGCTTTCTCTAGTTGTGGCAAGCGGGGGCCACTCTTCATCGTGGTGCGCGGGCCTCTCACTATCGCGGCCTCCTTGTTGCGGAGCACAGGCTCCAGACGCGTAGGCTCAGTATTGTGGCTCACGGGCCCAGTTGCTCCGCGGCATGTGGGATCTTCCCAGACCAGGGCTCGAACCCGTGTCCCCTGCATTGGCAGGCGGATTATCAACCACTGTGCCACCAGGGAAGCCCCCTCTTACATCTTATTGACCAGAGCTGGGTCATAGAGCCACTCTGAGTTGCAGTGGAGGCTGGGAAAGTGAGTATCCAGCAAAGAGGCTTGTGATTAATCCCTTGGGGCTGGCACACTGCCACTAGGAATGCTCTGGGGTTCTGTATGTAGGGAAGAGGGGCAAATGGCAGGTAGACAAATGTGTTGCCACACCCAGTTAACTACAGCATGTTGTTTGGGCCAATAAAGCCACATTCCAAGAGGGCAGTATTTGTAAACATCAGTGTCAGTGTACCCACATGCTGTCATCTCTGCCTTTCTCTGGAAGAGGTAGGCATCATGTGCCAGTGTCAAAGACCAGCTGTTTGAGAAATAACAAATTAGCATTTGTTTAATTCCTGTGATTAATGACCCTTAGTTTACTTCATCTTTGTGTAAGAGCAACAGTGTACTGAATTGTGTCTCATCTTGTATTTAATATGTAGATCAGTACTTCTTCTCTTATGTATCCTGAACTTGAAAAGGTTGGGAAAGAGTAGGGACCCTTCTGGGATGGAAGAATTTGTGCCATGTCCTTTAGTTTTCTGGAATTGTAATTACTTGGAAGTGATGAACTAGGTAAAGAGTGCTTCTTAAAATCACACATTGCAAGATCTCTGAAGCCAGCTAGAACAGCAGGCCTTGGGCTACATGCCCAGTATTGAATAATAAAATGAGAGACCTTAGAAATATAAGTTCCTCTGCCCTGTGTTTTGGGGGTTTTCACCCCTTCAGTTTTTGGGTCTGGGGAAGGGCAACAGAGACTTCTTGCTCACGGCCAAGGCTCTTAACTTGATGGAAAGGAAGTAGAGATGGCAGAAGAACCAGCAGTGAGTACCAAGGAGTTATTGGGGAAAAAAATTAGGAGCTGAGTTAGTTGATGGCATAGAGTTTATTTTTATTTTTTTAATAAAGTTTCTTTTATTTATTTATATATATATTTTTGGCTGTGTTGGGTCTTCGTTGCTGCGCACGGGCCTTCTATAGGTGCGGCGAGCTGGGGCTACTCTTTGTTGTGGTGCGCGGGCTTCTCATTGCAGTGGCTTCTCTTGTCATGGAGCACAGGCTCTGGGCACACGGGCTTCAGTGGTTGTGGCATGGAGGCCCTAGAGGGCGCAGGCTTCAGTAGTTATGGCTCACGGGCTCTAGAGCGCAGGCTCAGTAGTTGTGGCGCACGGGCTTACTTGCTCTGCAGCATGTGGGATCTACCTGGACCAGGGATCGAGCCCGTGTCCCCTGCATTGGCCGGCGGATTCTTAACCACTGTGCCAACAGGGCAGTCCCGATGGCATAGAGTTTAAATTCAGCTTTTGCTAATAAGGTGGATTTTGACAACTCCTTGGAAGCTGAGTTTAGTTCTTTCCCTTGAGCCTTTCCTCTCCTCCCAGTGCACAGCATCTTAAGTTCCAGAGAAGATGATAAAGCCCCCCTGAGGCAGTTATGGAATCTCCAAGTTCCTATTCCAGTGACTCAGTTTTCAGTATTTCACTCTTCCTCCATCTCGCTCTCCCTTCACGTGGTAATTAGAAGGGATTAGAAGGGCACAGCTTCTCTAGCTTGCCTTCCAGGAAGGGTCCCGAAAGGAGCTGAGTTCAGGGTGAGCAGCTCTGAATGGGTATAAAATACTTCTCACGTAGCTGCCCATTGGGTGGGGCCTTAAGCCCTTTTGGATGTGGCCAAACATGCCACTGATACTCTGTGACCCTGTGCTGTGGCACAGAGCTTCCAAGTTCACCAGGTTTAGGAATCCTTTCCCTGGAAAGCCCAGAGGATGATAATCGGTAACAGACTTCATCACTGTGACTGAATCTCACCAGAAACTCAATAGCAGCTAATTCACACAGGTCCCTTGACCACCCTCAACGCTACCAACAATCTTGGTGGCTGCACCCACAGTAGGTTCTGACCACTAATGAACTTGACTCAATCTCTAAGAAGCAGTCTCAGCTGCAGGGAGCTCCGGTCCACCTGTGCCTACCTCACCACTGTTCGCTCTCACAGAGGAACAAGTCGATCGGGAAGCTGCACCACGGCCTGGCTCTTAAAGAGAGACTCTGAGAACCAGTGGAGATTCACTGACTTAGAATTACTCTAAGCAGCTGCAGCGTAATGTCTTTTGAGAAAGTATGAGCCAACTTGATCAGAGGCGCAAAGGAAAAGACTCTCAAAGTGAAAGGACGGATTTCCACCAAGACTGTGAGAATAACTACAAGGAAAATTCCTGTGGTGAAGGTTCTAGGACTTGGGATCATTTTTCAGATGAGGATTCACAGCGACTCAGTGACACGCACAGTCCTTCTGCGATTGTTAATAAGATTACTTCCATCAGTGTTGAGCCAGGAGTCGAGGTTGAAGTCACCATGGCAGATGTTTAAATCAACTTTTTAAATAAACTGATAATCAGTTGTTAAAAATATAAACAGACATCATTTGTGAACTGAATAAAGGCTTTTGACAGTTGGAATAAACACCTGATGGGGGCTTCCCTGGTGGCGCAGTGGTTGAGAGTCCGCCTGCCGATGCAGGGGACACGGGTTCGTGCCCCGGTCCGGGAAGATCCCACATGCCGG